>NC_087401.1:2337392-2587392 GCF_031307605.1 Tribolium castaneum | reverse complement strand
GATTCCTTGCTATAAACAAGAAAAATTTTATCAAGCATATTGAAAACGTCTTATTCTCGAAAATAAGAGCAAATTATGTATCAGTTTTAACAAAAGCGGATTACTCTGTTTGATTCTATGCTTAGAGTATAGTCAACTACTATAAAACGTAATGAAAACTTTATATTCAAGCACAAAAGAACAAATTACGTTATAGTTTTGACAAAAAAAAATATTTCGGACGATTACATACTTCGAAGTAAGCAAACTTTAATTGAACAAGTGCAAAACCTAATACTTTGCTTTACAATAACGATTTATGTGGTAATATGGTATTTTGCTTCTGTCCTATAAAAGTTTACTCGTTTCGCTCCATTGAATCATTCGAAATAAATTATTTTGACACAACAACAACGAAAATAATTTGTTTTTGTTTAAACTGTATCATAAGTCGCTTTTATAAAACGAACTAAGACGTTTGGCATTTGTTTAGTGAAAGTTTTCTCGTTTGGGGGCATAAAATCGTTTGAAATTAACAGTTCTGGTCAAAACTATAACATAAATTATTTCTTTGAGACGAAATTTAAAGTTTTCATTAAGTTTTATACAAGTTTGCTCTATTCTAAGCAAAGGAGTAATCAGGATAAACTGCTTTTATCCAAAGTAATACATAATTTGCAGTTTTGAGCCAGAATAAGACGTTTTTAATCTTTTTAATATAAGTTTTCGTGTTCAAAAGAAAGAATCGTCTAAAATAAGCAATTTGTGTCTAGACTGAAACATAATTTGATTTTCTGGGCCTGAATAAGAGGTTTTCAGTTTCTTTGATGTAAGGTTTCTTGTTTGTAACAACGAATAAACGAAAATCATTGGTTTTAATCCAAACTGTGACATAAATCGTTTTTTAAAGGCGAAATCAGACGTTTTGCCTCTGTTCAGTGAAAGTATACTGGTTTCAAAGCATAGAATCGTTTGAAATTAACAGTTCTCGTCAAGACTATAACGCAAATCTTTAAAGTGATACAAAGAAATAATTTACGTTATAGTTTTGACCAGAACTGTTAATTTCAAACGATTTTATGCCCCCAAACGAGAAAACTCTCAATAAACAGATGCCAAACGTCTTAGTTCGTTTTATAAAAGCGACTTATGTTACAGTTTAAACAAAAACAAATTATTTTCGTTGTTGTTGTGTCAAAATAATTTATTTCGAATGATTCAATGGAGCGAAACGAGTAAACTTTTATAGGACAGATGCAAAATACCATATTACCACATAAATCGTTATTTTAAAGCAAAGTATTAGCTTTTGCACTTGTTCAATTAAAGTTTGCTTACTTCGAAGTATGTAATCGTCCGAAATATTTTTTTTTTGCCAAAACTATAACGTAATTTGTTCTTTTGAGCTTGAATATAGAGTTTTCATTACGTTTTATAGTAGTGTACTCTACTCTAAGCATAGAATCAAACAGAGTAATCCGCTTTTGTTAAAACTGATACATAATTTGCTCTTATTTTCGAGAATAAGACGTTTTCAATATGCTTGATAAAATTTTCCTTGTTTATAGCAAGGAATCGTTTAAAATAAGCTGTATTTGCCTAAACTGATACGTAATTTGATATTTATGCATAGATACGAAGTTTTCAGTTTCTTTGACGTGAAATTTCTTGTTGCAAAAGGTAATACTTTGCTTTAAAACAACGCTTTATATGGTAATATGTGGTTTTGTATCTGCCCCATAAAAGTTCATTAGTTTCGAATCATAAATTCGTTTGAAATAAACAGTGCTGGTCAAAACTATAACGCAAATTATTTCTTTGAGACGAAATTTAAAGTTTTCATTAAGTTTTATACAAGTTTACTCTATTCTAAGTAAAGGAGTAATCAGGATAAATTGCTTTTATCTAGAGTAATATATAATTTGCAGTTTTCAGCCAGAATAAGACGTTTTTAATCTTTTTAATGTAAGTTTTCGTGTTCAAGACAAAAGATCGTCTAAAATAAGCAGTTTTTGTCCAGACTGAAACGTAATTCGAAAATCTGTGCCTGAATAAGGGGTTTTCAGTTTCTTTGATGTAAGGTTTTTTGTTTGTAACAATGAATTAACAAAAATAATTGGTTTTTATCCAAACTGTGGCATGAATCAGCTTTAAGACTATAGCGCAAATCTTTTGTTTTGTGCTAAAATAAGACGTTTTTAGTCAGTTTGATATAAGTTTTCTTGTTCAAAGCAAAATATTGTCGAAAATCAACCGTTTTTGTCTAAACTGATACAAAATTCGGTGGTTTGTGTCCGAATACAAAGTTTTCAGATTCTTTAATGTTAGGTTTGCTGCTTCTAACAAAGAATCAACGAAAATATTTTGTTTTAATACAAACTGCAATATAAAATGTCTTTATAGGACAAAACATGATGTTTGGCATCTGTTTAATAAAAATTTACTCGTTTGGAAGCATAGAATCATTCCAAATAAGCTATTCTCGTCGAAACTATAATGTAATTAGTATTTTGTGCTAGAATACAGCGTTTTTGTTAGATTTATTAACAATTTTGTCTATTTTAAACAATGAAACGAATAGGATTAGCTGCCTTTATCTAAAGTGATACATAAATTGCTCTTTTATGCCAGATTAATACGTTTTTAGTCTGTTCGATGTAAGTTTTCTTGTTCAAAGCAAAAGATCGTCTAAAATAAGCCGTTTTTGTTTGAACTGATGAACAATTCAGACTGAGAGTCAACAAAAATAATTTATTTTATTCCAAACTGATACTTTTTGACCCTATAAGAGTCCTATAAGAGTCCGAGATACGCCGTTTACGTCAAGTCTATAACGTAATTCGTTTTTTTGTGTCAGAATACGACGATTTCTGTCTGTTTAATATAAGTTTGTAAAAATAATAATAATAATAATAACAATAATAATAATAATAATAATAATAATAATAATAATAATAATAATAAAAAAAATAATAATACTAATAATAGTAATAATAATAATAATAAAAATAATAATAGTAATAAAAGTAAGCCTAGTTTTCTAAGCAAAAATGAAGCTTATTTTGTGTTATATGAGCGTTTTCTCATTTCAATGCAAGAAATCATCTGTGATCTGTGTTTTTAGGCAAGAAATTGTCTAAAATTAATAACTCATTTTAAAACTGGTATAAAAACATTTACTATACAAAAGTTAATAATAATAATAATAATAATAGTAATAAAAGAAATAATAATAATAATAATAATAATAATAATAATAATAATAATAATAATAATGATAATAATACTTATAATAATGAATTTCTTTCTAAATTAAAGCTTAGTTTTTCTAAGCAAAAATGAAGCTTATTTTGTGTTATCTGAGCGTTTTCTCATTTCTATGCAAGAGATCATCTGTGATCTGTGTTTTTATGCAAGAAATTGTCTAAAATTAATAACTCATTTTAAAACTGGTATAAAAACATTTACTATACAAAAGTTATAATCGATTTTTAATAATAATAATATTAATAATAATAATAATAATAATAATAGTAATAATAATAATAAAAATAATAGTAATAATAATAATAATAATAAAAATAATAATAATAGTAGTAATAAAAGTAAGCTTAGTTTTCTAAGCAAAAATAAAGCTTATTTTGTGTTATATGAGCGTTTTCTCATTTCTATGCAAGAGATCATCTGTGATCTGTGTTTTTAGGCAAGAAATTGTCTAAAATTAATAACTCATTTTAAAACTGGTATAAAAACATTTACTATACAAAAGTTATAAGCGGTTTTTAATAATAATAATAATAATAATAATAATAATAATAATAATAATAATAATAATAATAATAATAATAATAATAATAATAATAATAATAATAATAATAATAAAAATAATAACAATAATAATAATAATAATAAAAATAATAATAATAGTAATAAAAGTAAGCTTAGTTTTCTAAGCAAAAATGAAGCTTATTTTGTGTGTTATATGAGTGTTTTCTCATTTCTATGCAAGAAATCATCTGTGATCTGTGTTTTTAGGCAAGAAATTGTCTAAAATTAATAATTCATTTTAAAACTGGTATAAAAACATTTACTATTCAAAAGTTAATAATAATAATAATAATATTAATAATAATAATAATAGTAATAGTAACAAAAGTAATAATAATAATAATACTTTTAATAAGGAAAAATGGAGCTTATTTTGTGTGTTACTTGAGCGTTTTTTCATTTCTATGCAAAAGATCATGTGTGATCTGTGTTTTTAGGCAATCTAAGTCATTTTATAGTTTTTAATATTTAACAAAAATTTGCTTTAAAATAAAATGTTTGAAAAACTGAAATTAAACTAAATTAATTGTGTCTAACACTTTAGTAGAGGAAAAAAGAGAAGACATAAAAGTCACTAAAGTCTTAGAGTTGTCTTTAGTCGTCATATTAATAACAATAACATTTATAATAACAATACTAGTAGTACTAAATTTGCTTATATGCAAGCGCGAAATTAAGAAAACAGTTTTTTGTTTTTTGCTTATATCTCGAAAACAGATACTCCTATCAATTTTTACCTTTTCACCAAAATTAAAGGTGATAAAATTTACTACAAAATAGTTATTTGCATTTTTCATGTAGAACTAACCATAAGCGAGATATAAGTTTGAAAATAATTAATAATTAAAAAAAATGTGTTTTAACAAAAAATGTCTTGTGATTTAAAATACACTTAATTTATTGCGTCCAATACTTAATTAGAAGAAAAAGGAGGTGACAGTAAATGCTGCATTTTCGTCTTCGTCTCAAACATTGAAAACTGAATTACATTTTTGTTCAGTAACTGTCGTCGAAGACGAAAATGCAGCATTTACAAACGACTCTAAAAACTTCAGTGACTTTTATGTCATCTCCTTTTTCCTCTACTAAAGTGTTAGTTTAATTTAGTTTAATTTCAGTTTTTCAAACATTTTATTTTAAAGTAAATTTTTGTTAAATATTAATTATATCCAACTCTATAACTCGCTTATGGTTGGTCCTACAAGAAAAATGCAAATAACGATTTTGTAGGAAATTTTATCAGCTTTAATTTCGGTGAAAAGGTAAAAATTGATAGGAGTAACTGTTTTCGAAATATAAGCAAAAAACAAAAAAACTGTTACCTTAATTAAGCGCTTGCATATAAGCAAATTTAGTACTACTAGTATTGTTATTATTAATGTTATTGTTATTAATATGACGACTAAAGACAACTCTAAGACTTTATTGACTTTTATGTCTCCTCCTTTTTCCTCTACTAAAGTGTTAGACACAATTAATTTAGTTTAATTTCAGTTTTTTAAACATTTTATTTTAAAGCAAATTTTTGTTAAATATTATTTATATTCAGCTCTATAACTCGCTTATGGTTGGTCCTACAAGAAAAATGCAAATAACGATTTTGTAGGAAATTTTATCAGCTTTAATTTTGAAATAAAGATAAAAATTGATAGGAGTAACAGTTTTCGAGATATAAGCAAAAAACCAATAAAAAAAACTGTAACTGTTACTGATCAAAAATGTAATTCAGTTTTCAATGTTTAAGACGATGACGAAAATGCAGCATTTACAAACGACTCTAAAAACTTCAGTGACTTTTATGTCATCTCCTTTTTCCTCTACTAAAGTGTTAGTTTAATTTAGTTTAATTTCAGTTTTTCAAACATTTTATTTTAAAGTAAACTTTTGTTAAATATTAATTATATTCAGCTCTATAACTCGCTTATGGTTGGTTCTACAAGAAAAATGCAAATAACGATTTTGTAGGAAATTTTATCAGCTTTAATTTTGAAAGAAAGATAAAAATTGATAGGAGTAACAGTTTTCGAGATATAAGCAAAAAACCAATAAGAAAACTGTAACTGTTACTGATCAAAAATGTAATTCAGTTTTCAATGTTTAAGACGATGACGAAAATGCAGCATTTACAAACGACACTAAAGACTTCAGTGACCTTTCTGTCACCTCTTTTTTCTTCTAATAAAGTATTGGACCCAATAAATTAAGTGTATTTTAAATCAAAAGGCATTTTCTGTTAAAGCACTTTTTTTTAAATATTAATTATTTTCAAACTTATATCTCGCTTATGGTTAGTCCTACATGAAAAATGCAAACTACTATTTTGTAGGAAATTTTATCAGCTTTAATTTTAGTAAAAAGATAAAAATTAACTGGAGTAACTGTTTTCGAGATATAAGCAAGAAACCAAAAAACTGTTACCTTAATTAAGCGTTTGCATATAAGCAAATTTAGTACTTTTAATATTATTATTATTAATGTTATTGTTATTAATATGACGACTAAAAACAACTATAAGACTTTATTGACTTTTATGTCTCCTCCTTTTTCCTCTACTAAAGTGTTAGACACAATTAATTTAGTTTAATTTCAGTTTTTTAAACATTTTATTTTAAAGCAAATTTTTGTTAAAGATTATTTATATCCAACTCTATAACTCGCTTATGGTTGGTCTTACAAAAGAAATGCAAATAACTATTTTGTTGGAAATTTTATCAGCTTTAATTTTGAAAGAAAAATATAAATTGACAGGAGTAATTGTTTTCGAGATATAAGCAAAAAACCAAAGTGAAAACTGTTACAGTTACTGAACAAAAATGTAATTCAGTTTTCAATGTTTGAGACGAAGACGAAAATGCAGCATTTAAAAACGACTCTGAAGACTTCAGTGACTTATATGGCACCTCCTTTTTCTTCTAATAAAGTATTGGACCCAATAAATTAAGTGTATTTTAAATCACAAGGCATTTTCTGTTAAAGCACTTTTGTTTTAAATATTAATTATTTTCAAACTTATATCTCGCTTATGGTTAGTCGTACATGAAAAATGCAAATAACTATTTTGTAGGAAATTTTATCAGCTTTAATTTTAGTAAAAAGAAAAAAATTGATAGGAGTAACTGTTTTCGAGATATAAGCTAGAAACCAAAAAACTGTTACCTTAATTAAGCGCTTGCATATAAGCAAATTTAGTACTATTAGTATTATTATTATTAATGTTATTGTTATTAATATGACGACTAAAAACGACTCTGAAGACTTTAGTGACCTTTATGTCTTCCTTTTTTTCCTCTACTAAAGTGTTAGACACAATTAATTTAGTTTAATTTTAGTTTTTCAAACATTTTATTTTAAAGCAAATTTTTGTTAAAGATTATTTATATCCAACTCTATAACTCGCTTATGGTTGGTCTTACAAAAGAAATGCAAATAACTATTTTGTAGGAAATTTTTTCCGCTTTAATTTTGAAAGAAAGTTAAAAATTGATAGGAGTAATTGTTTTCGAGATATAAGCAAAAAACCAAAGTAAAAACTGTTACAGTTACTGAACAAAAATGTAATTCGGTTTTCAATGTTTGAGACGAAGTCGAAAATGCAGCATTTAAAAACGACTCTAAAGACTTCAGTGACTTATATGTCACCTACTTTTTCTTCTAATAATGTATTGGACCTAATAAATTAAGTGTATTTTAAATCACAAAACATTTTCTGTTAAAGCACTTTTTTTTTAAATATTAATTATTTTCAAACTTATATCTCGCTTATGGTTAGTCCTACATGAGAAATGCAAATAACTATTTTGTAGGAAATTTTATCAGCTTTAATTCTAGTAAAACAATAAAAATTGATAGGAGTAACTGTTTTCGAGATATAAGCAAGAAACCAAAAAACTGTTACCTTAATTAAGCGATTGCATATAAGCAAATTTAGTACTATTAGTATTATTATTATTAATGTTATTGTTATTAATATGACGACTAAAGACGACTCTGAAACCTTTTGTGACATTTATGTTTTTTTCTTTTTCCTCTACTAAAGTGTTAGACACAATTAAATTAGTTTAATTTCAGTTTTTCAAACATTTTATTTTAAAGCAAATTTTTGTTAAATATTATTCATATCCAACTCTATAACTCGCTTATGGTTGGTCCTACAGGAAAAATGCAAATAACGATTTTGTAGAAAATTTTATCAGCTTTAATTTTGAAAAAAAGATAAAAATTGATAGAAGTAACAGTTTTCGAGATATAAGCAAAAAACCAATAAGAAAACTGTAACTGTTACTGAACAAAAATGTAATTCAGTTTTCAATGTTTGAGACGAAAACGAAAATGCAGCATTTAAAATCGACTCTGAAAACTTCAGTGACTTTTATGTCTCCTCCTTTTTCTTCTAATAAAGTATTGGACCCAATAAATTAAGTGTATTTTAAATCACAAGACATTTTCTGTTAAAGCAATTTTTTTTTAAATATTAATTATTTTCAAACTTATATCTCGCTTATGGTTAGTCCTACATGAAAAATGCAAATTACTATTTTGTAGGAAATTTTATCAGCTTTAATTTTAGTGAAAAGATAAAAATTGATAGGAGTAACTGTTTTCGAGATGTAAGCAAGAGACCAAAAAACTGTTACCTTAATTAAGCGCTTGCATATAAGCAAATTTAGTACTAAAAACAACTCTGAAGACTTTGGTGACCTTTATGTCTTCTCCTTTTTCCTCTACTAAAGTGTTAGACACAATTTATTTGGTTTAATTTTAGTTTTTCAAACATTTTATTTTGAAGCAAATTTTTGTTAAAGATTATTTATATCCAACTCTATAACTCGCTTATGGTTGGTCCTACAAAAAAATGCAAATAACTATTTTGTAGGAAATTTTATCAGCTTTAATTTAAAAAAAAAGTTAAAAATTGATAGGAGTAACTGTTTTCGAGATATAAGCAAGAAACCAAAAAACTGTTACCTTAATTAAGCGTTTGCATATAAGCAAATTTAGTACTTTTAGTATTATTATTATTAATGTTATTGTTATTAATATGACGACTAAAGACGACTCTGAAACATTTAGTGACTTTTATGTCTTCTCCTTTTTCCTCTACTAAAGTGTTAGACACAATTAATTTAGTTTAATTCCGGTTTTTCAAGCATTTTATTTTAAAGCAAATTTTTGTTAAATATTATTTATGTCCAACTCTATAACTCGTTTATGCTTGGTCCTACAAGAAAAATGTAAATAACTATTTTGTTGGAAATTTTATCAGCTTTAATTTTGGAAGAAAGATAAAATTTGATAGGAGTAACTGTTTTCGAGATATAAGCAAAAAACCAATAAGAAAACTGTAACTGTTACTGAACAAAAATGTAATTCAGTTTTCAATGTTTGAGACGAAGACGAAAATGCAGCATTTAAAAACGACTCTGAAGACTTCAGTGACTTATATGTCACCTCTTTTTTCTTCTAATAAAGTATTGGACCCAATAAATTAAGTGTATTTTAAATCACAAGACATTTTCTGTTAAAGCACTTTTTTTTAAATATTAATTATTTTCAAACTTATATCTCGCTTATGGTTAGTCCTACATAAAAAATGCAAATAACTATTTTGTAGGAAATTTTATCAGCTTTAATTTTAGTAAAAAGATAAAAATTGATAGGAGTAACTGTTTTCGAGATATAAGCAAGAAACTAAAAAACTGTTACCTTAATTAAGCGCTTGCAAATAAGCAAATTTAGTACTAAAAACAACTCTGAAAACTTTGGTGACTTTTATGTCTTCTCCTTTTTCCTATACTAAAGTGTTAGACCCAATTAATTTAGTTTAATATCGGTTTTTCAAACATTTTATTTTAAAGCAAATTTTTTTTAAAGATTATCTATATCCAACTCTATAACTCGCTTATGGTCGGTCCTACAAAAAAATGCAAATAACTATTTTGTAGGAAATGTTATCAGCTTTAATTTTGAAAAAAAGATAAAAATTGACAGGAGTAACTGTTTTCGAGATATAAGCAAGAAACCAAAAAACTGCTACCTTAATTCAGCGTTTGCATATAAGCAAATTTAGTACTATTAGTTTTATTATTATTAATGTTATTGTTATTAATATGACGACTAAAGACGATTCTGAAACCTTTAGAGACTTTTATGTCTTCTCCTTTTTCCTCCACTAAAGTGTTAGGCACAATTAATTTAGTTTAATTTCAGTTTTTCAAACATTTTATTATAAAGCAAATTTTTGTTAGATATTATTTATATCCATCTATATAACTCGCTTATGCTTGGTCCTGCAAGAAAAATGCAAATAATTACTTTGTTGGAAATTTTATCAGCTTTAATTTTGAAAAAAAGATAAAAATTGATAGAAGTAACAATTTTCGAGATATAAGCAAAAAACCAATAAGAAAACTGTAACTGTTACTGAACAAAAATGTAATTCAGTTTTCAATGTTTGAGACGAAGACGAAAATGCAGCATTTAAAAACGACTCTGAAGGCTTCAGTGACTTTTATGTCACCTCCTTTTTCTTCTAATAAAGTATTGGACCCAATAAATTAAGTGTATTTTAAATCACAAGGCATTTTCTGTTAAAGCACTTTTGTTTTAAATATTAATTATTTTCAAACTTATATCTCGCTTATGGTTAGTCGTTCATGAAAAATGCAAATAACTATTCTGTAGGAAATTTTATCAGCTTTAATTTTAGTAAAAAGATAAAAATTGATAGGAGTAACTGTTTTCGAGATGTAAGCAAGAGACCAAAAAACTGTTACCTTAATTAAGCGCTTGCATATAAGCAAATTTAGTACTAAAAACAACTCTGAAGACTTTGGTGACCTTTATGTCTTCTCCTTTTTCCTCTACTAAAGTGTTAGACACAATTAATTTGGTTTAATTTTAGTTTTTCAAACATTTTATTTTGAAGCAAATTTTTGTTAAAGATTATTTATATCCAACTCTATAACTCGCTTATGGTTGGTCCTACAAAAAAATGCAAATAACTATTTTGTAGGAAATTTTATCAGCTTTAATTTTAAAAAAAAGTTAAAAATTGATAGGAGTAACTGTTTTCGAGATATAAGCAAGAAACCAAAAAACCGTTACCTTAATTAAGCGTTTGCATATAAGCAAATTTAGTACTTTTAGTATTATTATTATTAATGTTATTGTTATTAATATGACGACTAAAGACGACTCTGACACATTTAGTGACTTTTATGTCTTCTCCTTTTTCCTCTACTAAAGTGTTAGACACAATTAATTTAGTTTAATTCCGGTTTTTCAAGCATTTTATTTTAAAGCAAATTTTTGTTAAATATTATTTATGTCCAACTCTATAACTCGTTTATGCTTGGTCCTACAAGAAAAATGTAAATAACTATTTTGTTGGAAATTTTATCAGCTTTAATTTTGGAAGAAAGATAAAATTTGATAGGAGTAACTGTTTTCGAGATATAAGCAAAAAACCAATAAGAAAACTGTAACTGTTACTGAACAAAAATGTAATTCAGTTTTCAATGTTTGAGACGAAGACGAAAATGCAGCATTTAAAAACGACTCTGAAGACTTCAGTGACTTATATGTCACCTCCTTTTTCTTCTAATAAAGTATTGGACCCAATAAATTAAGTGTATTTTAAATCACAAGACATTTTCTGTTAAAGCACTTTTTTTTAAATATTAATTATTTTCAAACTTATATCTCGCTTATGGTTAGTCCTACATAAAAAATGCAAATAACTATTTTGTAGGAAATTTTATCAGCTTTAATTTTAGTAAAAAGATAAAAATTTATAGGAGTAACTGTTTTCGAGATATAAGCAAGAAACCAAAAAACTGTTACCTTAATTAAGCGCTTGCAAATAAGCAAATTTAGTACTAAAAACAACTATGAAGACTTTGGTGACTTTTATGTCTTCTCCTTTTTCCTATACTAAAGTGTTAGACCCAATTAATTTAGTTTAATATCGGTTTTTCAAACATTTTATTTTAAAGCAAATTTTTGTTAAAGATTATTTATATCCAACTCTATAACTCGCTTATGGTCGGTCCTACAAAAAAATGCAAATAACTATTTTGTAGGAAATGTTATCAGCTTTAATTTTGAAAAAAAGATAAAAATTGATAGGAGTAACTGTTTTCGAGATATAAGCAAGAAACCAAAAAACTGTTACCTTAATTCAGCGTTTGCATATAAGCAAATTTAGTACTATTAGTTTTATTATTATTAATGTTATTGTTATTAATATGACGACTAAAGACGATTCTGAAACCTTTAGAGACTTTTATGTCTTCTCCTTTTTCCTCCACTAAAGTGTTAGGCACAATTAATTTAGTTTAATTTCAGTTTTTCAAACATTTTATTTTAAAGCAAATTTTTGTTAGATATTATTTATATCCATCTATATAACTCGCTTATGCTTGGTCCTACAAGAAAAATGCAAATAATTACTTTGTTGGAAATTTTATCAGCTTTAATTTTGAAAGAAAGATAAAATTTGATAGGTGTAACTGTTTTCGAGATATAAGCAAAAAACCAATAAGAAAACTGTAACTGTTACTGAACAAAAATGTAATTCAGTTTTCAATGATTGAGACGAAGACGAAAATGCAGCATTTAAAAACGACTCTGAAGGCTTCAGTGACTTTTATGTCACCTCCTTTTTCTTCTAATAAAGTATTGGACCCAATAAATTAAGTGTATTTTAAATCACATGGCATTTTCTGTTAAAGCACTTTTGTTTTAAATATTAATTATTTTCAAACTTATATCTCGCTTATGGTTAGTCGTTCATGAAAAATGCAAATAACTATTCTGTAGGAAATTTTATCAGCTTTAATTTTAGTAAAAAGAAAAAAATTGATAGGAGTAACTGTTTTCGAGATATAAGCTAGAAACCAAAAAACTGTTACCTTAATTAAGCGCTTGCATATAAGCAAATTTAGTACTATTAGTATTATTATTATTAATGTTATTGTTATTAATATGACGACTAAAGACGACTCTGAAACATTTAGTGACTTTTATGTCTCCTCCTTTTTCCTCCACTAAAGTGTTAGGCACAATTAATTTAGTTTAATTTCAGTTTTTCAAACATTTTATTTTAAAGCAAATTTTTGTTAGATATTATTTATATCCATCTATATAACTCGCTTATGCTTGGTCCTACAAGAAAAATGCAAATAATTACTTTGTTGGAAATTTTATCAGCTTTAATTTTGGAAGAAAGATAAAATTTGATAGGAGTAACTGTTTTCGAGATATAAGCAAAAAACCAATAAGAAAACTGTAACTGTTACTGAACAAAAATGTAATTCAGTTTTCAATGTTTGAGACGAAGACGAAAATGCAGCATTTAAAAACGACTCTGAAGACTTCAGTGACTTATATGTCACCTCCTTTTTCTTCTAATAAAGTATTGGACCCAATAAATTAAGTGTATTTTAAATCACAAGACATTTTCTGTTAAAGCACTTTTTTTTAAATATTAATTATTTTCAAACTTATATCTCGCTTATGGTTAGTCCTACATGAAAAATGCAAATAACTATTTTGTAGGAAATTTTATCAGCTTTAATTTTAGTAAAAAGATAAAAATTGATAGGAGTAACTGTTTTCGAGATGTAAGCAAGAGACCAAAAAACTGTTACCTTAATTAAGCGCTTGCATATAAGCAAATTTAGTACTAAAAACAACTCTGAAGACTTTGGTGACTTTTATGTCTTCTCATTTTTCCTCTACTAAAGTGTTAGACCCAATTAATTTAGTTTAATATCGGTTTTTCAAACATTTTATTTTAAAGCAAATTTTTGTTAAAGATTATTTATATCCAACTCTATGTTACTGAACAAAAATGTAATTTAGTTTTCAATGTTTAAGTCAAAGACGAAAATGCAGCATTTACTGTCACCTCTTTTTTCTTCTAATTAAGTATTGGACCCAATAAATTAAGTGTATTTTAAATCACAAGACATTTTCTGTTAAAGCACATTTTTTTTTAATTATTAATTATTTTCAAACTTATATCTCGTTTATGGTTAGTTCTACATGAAAAATGCAAATAACTATTTTGTAGAAAATTTTATCAGCTTTAATTTTAGTAAAAAGATAAAAATTGATAGGAGTAAGTGTTTTCGAGATATAAGCAAGAAACTGTTACCTTAATTAAGCGCTTACTGTTACTGAACAAAAATGTAATTCAGTTGTCAATGTTTGAGACAAAGACGAAAATACAGCATTTAAAATCGACTATGAAGACTTCAGTGACTTTTATGTCACCTCCTTTTTCTTCTAATAAAGTATTGGACCCATTAAATTAAGTGTATTTTAAATCACAAGACATTTTCTGTTAAAGCACTTTTTTTTTTAAATATTAATAATTTTCAAACTTATATCTCGCTTAAGGTTAGTCCTACATGAAAACTGCAAATTACTATTTTGTAGGAAATTTTATCAGCATTAATTTTAGTAAAAAGATAAAAATTGATAGGAGTAACTGTTTTCGAGATATAAGCAAGAAACCAAAAAACCGTTACCTTAATTAAGCGCTTGCATATAAGCAAATTTAGTACTAAAAACAACTCTGAAGACTTTGGTGACTTTTATGTCTTCTCCTTTTTCCTCAACTAAAGTGTTAGACCCAATTAATTTAGTTTAATATCGGTTTTTCAAACATTTTATTTTAAAGCAAATTATTGTTAAAGATTATTTATATTCAACTCTATAACTCGCTTATGGTTGGTCCTACAAAAAAATGCAAATAACTATTTTGTAGGAAATTTTATCAGCTTTAATGTTGAAAAAAAGGTAAAAATTGATAGGAGTAACTGTTTTCGAGATATAAGCAAAAAACCAATATGAAAACTGTAACTGTTACTGAACAAAAATGTAATTCAGTTTTCAATGTTTGAGACGAAGACGAAAATGCAGCATTTAAAAACGACTCTGAAGACTTCAGTGACTTTTATGTCACCTCCTTTTTCTTCTAATAAAGTATTGGACCCAATAAATTAAGTGTATTTAAATCACAAGGCATTTTCTCTTAAAGCACTTTTGTTTTAAATATTAATTATTTTCAAACTTATATCTCGATTATGGTTAGTCGTTCATAAAATATGCAAATAACTATTTTGTAGGAAATTTTATCAGCTTTAATTTTAGTAAAAAGATAAAAATTGATAGGAGTAACTGTTTTCGAGATATAAGCTAGAAACCAAAAAACTGTTACCTTAATTAAGCGCTTGCATATAAGCAAATTTAGTACTATTAGTATTATTATTATTAATGTTATTGTTATTAATATGACGACTAAAAACGACTCTGAAGACTTTAGTGACCTTTATGTCTTCTCCTTTTTCTTCTACTAAAGTGTTAGACACAATTAATTTGGTTTAATTTTAGATTTTCAAACATTTTATTTTAAAGCAAATTTTTTATAAAGATTATTTATATCCAACTCTATATCTCGCTTATGGTTAGTCCTACGTGAAAAATGCAAATTACTATTTTGTAGGAAATTTTATTTTTTAGTTTTTCAAACATTTTATTTTAAAGCAAGTTTTTGTTAAATATTATTTATATCCAACTCTATAACTCGCTTATGGTTGGTCTTACAAGAAAAATGCAAATAACTATTTTGTAGGAAATTTTATCAGCTTTAATTTTGAAAGAAAGATAAAAATTGATAGAAATAATTGTTTTCGAGATATAAGCAAAAAATCAAAGTGCAAACTGTTACAGTTACTAAACAAAAATGTAATTCAGTTTTCAATGTTTGAGACGAAGACGAAAATGCAGCATTTAAAAACGACTCTGAAGACTTCTGTGACTTTTAAGTCACCTCCTTTTTCTTCTAATAATGTATTGGACCCAATAAATTAAGTGTATTTTAAATCACAAGACATTTTCTGTTAAAGCACTTTTTTTTTAAATATTGATTATTTTCAAACTTTTATCTCGCTTATGGTTAGTCCTACATGAAAAATGCAAATAACTATTTTGTAGGAAATTTTATCAGCTTTAATTTTAGTAAAAAGATAAAAATTGATAGGAGTAACTGTTTTCGAGATATAAGCAAGAAACCTAAAAACTGTTACCTTAATAAAGCGCTTGCATATAAGCAAATTTAGTACTATTAGTATTATTATTATTAATGTTATTGTTATTAATATGACGACTAAAAACGACTCTCAGGACTTTGGTGACTTTTACGTCTTCTCCTTTTTCCTCAACTAAAGTGTTAGTCTTAATTAATTTAGTTTAATTTCGGTTTTTCAAACATTTTATTTTAAAGCAAATTTTTGTTAAAGATTATTTATATCCAACTCTATAACTCGCTTATGGTTGGTCCTACAAAAAAAATGCCAATAACTGTTTTGTAGGAAATTTTATCAGCTTTAATTTTGATAGAAAGACAAAAATTGATAGGAGTAACTGTTTTCGAGATATAAGCAAAAAACCAATAAGAAAACTGTAACTGTTACTAAACAAAAATGTAATTCAGTTTTCAATGTTTGAGACAAAGACGAAAATGCAGCATGTAAAATCGACTCTGAAGACTTCAGTGACTTTTATGTCACCTCCTTTTTCTTCCAATAAAGTATTGGACCCATTAAATTAAGTGTATTTTAAATCACAAGACATTTTCTGTTAAAGCACATTTTTTTTAAATATTAATTATTTTCAAACTTATATCTCGCTTATGGTTAGTCCTACATAAAAAATGCAATTTACTATTTTGTAGGAAATTTTATTTATTAGTTTTTCAAACATTTTATTATAAAGCAAGTTTTTGTTAAATATTATTTATATCCAACTCTATAACTCGCTTATGGTTGGTCTTACATGAAAAATGCAAATAACTATTTTGTAGGAAATTTTATCAGTTTTAATTTTGAAAGAAAGATAAAAATTGATAGGAATAATTGTTTTCGAGATATAAGCAAAAAACCAAAGTGAAAACTGTTACAGTTACTAAACAAAAATGTTATTCAGTTTTCAATGTTTGAGACGAAGACGAAAATGCAGCATTTAAAAACGACTCTGAAGACTTCTGTGACTTTTAAGTCACCTCCTTTTTCTTCTAATAATGTATTGGACCCAATAAATTAAGTGTATTTTAAATCACAAGACATTTTCTGTTAAAGCACTTTTTTTTTAAATATTAATTATTTTCAAACTTATATCTCGCTTATGGTTAGTCCTACATGAAAAATGCAAATTACTATTTTGTAGGAAATTTTATCAGCTTTAATTTTAGTAAAAAGATAAAAATTGATAGGAGTAACTGTTTTCGAGATATAAGCAAGAAACCAAAAAACTGTTACCTTAATAAAGCGCTTGTATATAAGCAAATTTAGTACTATTAGTATTATTATTATTAATGTTATTGTTATTAATATGACGATTAAAGACGACTCTGAAACATTTAGTGACTTTTATGTCTTCTCCTTTTTCCTATACTAAAGTGTTAGACCCAATTAATTTAGTTTAATTTCGGTTTTTCAAACATTTTATTTTAAAGCAAATTTTTGTTAAAGATTATTTATATCCAACTCTATAACTCGCTTATGGTTGGTCTTACAAAAGAAATGCAAATAACTATTTTGTAGGAAATTTTATCAGCTTTAATTTTGAAAGAAAGAAAAAAATTGATAGGAGTAATTGTTTTCGAGATATAAGCAAAAAACCAAAGTGAAAACTGTTACAGTTACTGAACAAAAATGTAATTCAGTTTTCAATGTTTGAGACGAAGACGAAAATGCAGCATTTAAAAACGACTCTGAAGACTTCAGTGACTTTTATGTCACCTCCTTTTTCTTCTAATAGAGTATTGGACCCAATAAATTAAGTGTATTTTAAATCACAAGACATTTTCTGTTAAAGCACTTTTTTTTTAAATATTAATTATTTTCAAACTTCTATCTCGCTTATGGTTAGTCCTACATAAAAAATGCAAATAACTATTTTGTAGGAAATTTTATCAGCTTTAATTTTAGTAAAAAGATAAAAATTGATAGGAGTAACTGTTTTCGAGATATAAGCAAGAAACTGTTACCTTAATTAAGCGCTTGCATATAAGCAAATTTAGTAATATTAGTATTATTATTATTAATGTTATTGTTATTAATAGGACGACTAAAGACGACTCTGAAACATTTAGTGACTTTTATGTCTTCTCCTTTTTCCTCTACTAAAGTGTTAGACACAATTAATTTAGTTTAATTCCGGTTTTTCAAGCATTTTATTTTAAAGCAAATTTTTGTTAAATATTATTTATATCCAACTCTATAAGTCGTTTATGCTTGGTCCTACAGGAAAAATGTAAATAACTATTTTGTTGGAAATTTTATCAGCTTTAATTTTGAAAAAAAGATAAAATTTGATAGGAGTAACTGTTTTCGAGATATAAGCAAAAAACCAATAAGAAAACTGTAACTGTTACTGAACAAAAATGTAACTCAGTTTTCAATGTTTGAGACGAAGACAAAAATGCAGCATTTAAAAACGACTCTGAAGACGTCAGTGACTTTTATGTCACCTTCTTTTTCTTCTAATAAAGTATTGGACCCAATAAATTAAGTGTATTTTAAATCACAAGACATTTTCTGTTAAAGCACTTTTTTTTAAATATTAATTATTTTCAAACTTATATCTCGCTTATGGTTAGTCCTACATGAAAAATGCAAATAACTATTTTGTAGGAAATTTTATCAGCTTTAATTTTAGTAAAAACATAAAAATTGATAGGAGTAACTGTTTTCAAGATATAATCAAGAAACCAAAAAACTGTTACCTTAATTAAGCGTTTGCATATAAGCAAATTTAGTACTATTAGTATTATTATTATTAATGTTATTGTTATTAATATGACGATTAAAAACGACTCTGAAAACTTTGGTGACTTTTACGTCTCCTCCTTTTTCCTCTTCTAAAGTGTTAGACCCAATTAATTTAGTTTAATTTCAGTTTTTCAAACATTTTATTTTAAAGCTAATTTTTGTTAAATATTAAAAACTATAAAATGGCTTAGATTGCCTAAAACAGTGTTCTTCAACCTTTGCCATCCGGCGGAACCCTTTGTCGAGATATTTTTTTTTATGGAACCCTTCATTTAGTAATACACCCAGATGAGATTTTAGGGACAGCTGCGTTGACTTGTTACGAACAAGGTGAGCCCGTGCTTTGGTAATAAAAACTCTAAATAAGATTTAAATTTGCATTTATTTAAACAAACTTTAAACAAAAAGATAAATATTCCAAATAAAATAATATATAAAATAAAAAATAAAAATTAATGACTTTTTTGCGCTTGCTTATTATTGCACAAATTATCAATATCGGGATGGATCGTTGTTAATTGGAGACGCATATCATCCTCAGCGTCAAGTCTATTTCTGTACTTGGTTTTTGTTGCGACGTAAACAGAAAACGATTTCTCACAAAGGTAGGTTGTCACGAAAGGCATCAATTCTTTTACGGCACGTTTGGAAATTTCTGAAAATTCGTCCATTAATTTTATCCAAAATGGGCCAATGCCATCCGGTACAAAAGTAGACTTTAATGTTGTATCAGTGCGTATATCTATCAGTTGCTCCCTTTCTTTAATTGGGAGGGTATCCACATTACCACACTCATTAAACGGATTTTCGACCCAACTAATATTGTTGCACGTAGGAGGAAAATATTCCAAAAAAGTGTTTTTCAAGCCATTTAAATGTTCCAAAATATTGCTTTTTAAATTCGGGTCTAATGCAGTATTACTGGTTTCCAAAAAATCGTTTAAATTAGCAAAACATTCCGTATTATTTTTGGTGATACATTCCTCCCAAAGCTTGAGTTTAGATTTTATCGAGTTTATTCTGCTATTGACCTTAAAAATTGTAGAATTTGGTCCCTGAAGTGAAAGATTAACTTCGTTCAGGTATGAAAATATATCTGCAATGTA
Source organism: Tribolium castaneum (assembly GCF_031307605.1). Taxonomy (NCBI): domain Eukaryota; kingdom Metazoa; phylum Arthropoda; class Insecta; order Coleoptera; family Tenebrionidae; genus Tribolium; species Tribolium castaneum. The sequence continues at coordinate 2,567,639 of NC_087401.1, read as the reverse complement.
GGCCAGATTTTGAAGCCAACTAGTATCATTAAGTTTTCCAGCAAATTCACGTTCATTAAAAAAGATTCGAATTTCATCACGCAATTCCCAAAATCGCGTTAGGACCTTTCCCCTCGATAACCATCTTACTTCGGTATGAAGAAGGAGATTTTTATGTAAGCTTCCCAAATCATCGCACAATAGGGCAAATACCCTGGCATTTAGAGGTCTGGATTTGATGAAATTAATCATCTTAACGGCGTCATTGAGTACTTCGTGCAAAGCATTTGGTATCCGTTTGACAGCGAGAGCATGACGATGAAGGCAGCAATGGCTAGCTTTGATGTCTGGAACCAGCTTTTTTATACGTGCTATTACGCCCTTTATAACACCCACCATAGCTTTGGCTCCATCAGTGCATATGTGATAGCATAAATTCCAAGGAATTGAATGTTTTTCAAAATAAGCATTAAGTAAATTAAATATTTCTTCACCTGTTGTTTGAGTTGGCAGAGCCTTGCAAAAAAGCATATCTTCCTCAAAAGAAGATTCGTGTATGTATCTCACAAATACTAATAAAATTGCTAATCCAGCTACATCTGTGGACTCATCCATTTGCAAAGTAAATCCACATTTAGCATTTTTCAAACGATTTACTAGTACCGCTTCGCAGAAATATGACATATCTTCAATTCGTCGTGAAATCGTCGTGTCAGACAATGGGACGAGATCGACTTTGCTTGCAAATTTTTCGCCGAATACGCATGTAGTTAAGTCTTTCGTAGAAGGTTTAATTAATTTTTCAGCAATAGTATAAGCTTCGCCTTGTTTAGCTATGCGCAAGCTAACTAAATAAGATGCTTTTAGTAGATTTTTATTATCATCACGAACATATCTTTCAAAGGTATGCTTTTTCTGATTTAGTTCATTACATTTTCTTTTAAAATATTCGCTTTTACCTTTTAAAGTCGGATGTTTAGTGTCCAAATGTCGCTTCAGCTTTGCAGGATTTAAACTGCTGTTGTTCACTACTTGCTCACATATTACGCAAAGTCCATTTGGCTCATCTTTATCACCAGTCCAAGTAAATCCGAAGTTCAAGTAATCTTCATCATATTTTCGTTTTTTTCGACTTGTTGTTCCCGCTTTATTTTCTTCTCCAATAATATCTGTCGAGTCTAATGTTGGCGGAAGACAGTTGGAATTTTCAAGATAGCAAGAGGATTGTTCTTGGGATTGTGATTCCAATTTGCCACTTTTGAGCCAATTCAGCATCATATTTCTGAACGATTCTAGGTTAGGATCAAACAAAATACAATTTATTTTAAAACTGTAAGTTAACTTACCTTTGCTTGTCTAAACCTAAAACAACAACAAAACTACGACCACAAGTACAGTTACATATTTTTGAAAATTAAGGTTAAGTGCAGTGTAAGTCAACTATGCGAATGGATAACATGTTTCAACATGAAACTCCGATTGACGCATGTGCATTCTGAAGAGCGGCGCGGCCGACGTCTCTCGAATTGAAGCAATGACTAGCGGAACCCCGAAAGCCTTTGGGTGGAACCCTAGGGTTCCGCGGAACACAGGTTGAAGAACACTGGCCTAAAAACACAGATCACACATGATCTTTTGCATAGAAATGAGAAAACGCTCATGTAACACACAAAATAAGCTCCATTTTTCCTTATTAAAAGTATTATTATTATTATTACTTTTGTTACTATTACTATTATTATTATTATTATTATTATTAATATTATTATTATTATTATTATTATTATTATTAACTTTTGTATAGTAAATGTTTTTATACCAGTTTTAAAATGAGTTATTAATTTTAGACAATTTCTTGCCTAAAAACACAGATCACAGATGATTTCTTGCATAGAAATGAGAAAACACTCATATAACTCACAAAATAAGCTTCATTTTTGCTTAGAAAACTAAGCTTACTTTTATTACTATTATTATTATTTATATTATTATTATTATTATTATTATTATTATTATTATTATTATTATTATTATTATTATTTATATTATTGTTATTATTATTATTATTATTATTATTATTAAGTTTTGTATAGTAAATGTTTTTATACCAGTTTTAAAATGAGTTGTTAATTTTAGACAATTTCTTGCCTAAAAACACAGATCACAGATGATTTCTTGCATAGAAATGAGAAAACGCTTATATAACACACAAAATAAGCTTCATTTTTGCTTAGAAAACTAAGCTTACTTTTATTACTATTATTATTTTTATTATTATTATTATTATTATTATTATTATTATTATTATTATTGTTATTATTATTATTATTATTACTATTATTAAAAACTTATATTAAACAGACAGAAAACGTCGTATTATGACACATAAAAACGAATTACGTTATAGACTTGACGAGAACGGCGCATCTCGGACTCTTATAGGACTCTTATAGGGTCAAAAAGTATCAGTTTGGATTAAAACAAATTATTTTTGTTGACTCTCAGTCTGAATTGTTCATCAGTTCAAACAAAAACGGCTTATTTTAGACGATCTTTTGCTTTGAACATGAAAACATACATCGAACAGACTAAAAACGTATTAATCTGGCATAAAAGAGCAATTTATGTATCACTTTGGATAAAGGCAGCTAATCCTATTCGTTTCATTGCTTAAAATAGACAAAATTGTTAATAAATCTAACAAAAACGCTGTTTTCTAGCACAAAATACTAATTATAATATAGTTTCGACGAGAATAGCTTATTTGGAATGATTCATGCTTCCAAACGAGTAAATTTTTATTAAACAGATGCCAAACATCATGATTTGTCCTATATTTGTCCTAGTAAGCTAGGTTTTCTAAGCAAAAATGAAGCTTATTTTGTGTTATATGAGCGTTTTCTCATTTCTATGCAAGAGATCATCTGTGATCTGTGTTTTTAGGCAAGAAATTGTCTAAAATTAATAACTCATTTTAAAGCAGGTGTAAAAACATTTACTATACAAAAGTTATAATCGGTTTCTAATAATAATAATATTAATAATAATAATAATAATAATAGTAATAATAATAATAAAAATAATAGTAATAATATTAATAATATTAAAAATAATAATAATAGTAGTAATAAAAGTAAGCTTAGTTTTCTAAGCAAAAATAAAGCTTATTTTGTGTTATATGAGCGTTTTCTCATTTCTATGCAAGAGATCATCTGTAATCTGTGTTTTTAGGCAAGAAATTGTCTAAAATTAATAACTCATTTTAAAACTGGTATAAAAACATTTACTATACAAAAGTTATAAGCGGTTTTTAATAATAATAGTATTAATAATAATAATAATAATAATAATAATAATAATAATAATAAAAATAATAGTAATAATAATAATAATAATAGTAGTAATAAAAGTAAGCTTAGTTTTCTAAGCAAAAATAAAGCTTATTTTGTGTTACATGAGCGTTTTCTCATTTCTATGCAAGAGATCATCTGTGATCTGTGTTTTTAGGCCAGAAATTGTCTAAAATTAATAACTCATTTTAAAACTGGTGTAAAAACATTTACTATACAAAAGTTATAAGCGGATTTTAATAATAATAATATTAATAATAATAATAATAATAATAATAATAATAATAACAATAATAATAATAATAATAAAAATAATAATAATAGTAATAAAAGTAAGCTTAGTTTTCTAAGCAAAAATGAAGCTTATTTTGTGTGTTATATGAGTGTTTTCTCATTTCTATGCAAGAAATCATCTGTGATCTGTGTTTTTAGGCAAAAAATTGTCTAAAATTAATAACTCATTTTAAAACTGGTATAAAAACATTTACTAATCAAAAGTTAATAATAATAATAATAATAATAATAATAATAATAATAATAATAATAATAATAATAATAATAATAATAATAATAATAATATTAATAATAATTAGAATAGTAATAGTAACAAAAGTAATAATAATAATAATACTTTTAATAAGGAAAAATGGAGCTTATTTTGTGTGTTACATGAGCGTTTTCTCATTTCTATGCAAAAGATCATGTGTGATCTGTGTTTTTAGGCAATCTAAGCCATTTTATAGTTTTTAATATTTAACAAAAATTTGCTTTAAAATAAAATATTTGAAATAGTGAAATTAAACTAAATTAATTGTGTCTAACACTTTAGTAGAGGAAAAAGGAGAAGACATAAAAGTTACTAAAGGTTTCAGAGTCGTCTTTAATTGTCATATTAATAACAATAACATTAATAATAATAATACTAATAGTACTAAATTTGCTTATATGCAAACGCTGAATTAAGGTAATAGTTTTTTGGTTTCTTGCTTATATCTCGAAAACAGTTACTCCTATCAATTTTTATCTTTTTACTAAAATTAAAGCTGATAAAATTTCCTACAAAATAGTTATTTGCATTTTTTATGTACGACTAACCATAAGCGAGATATAAGTTTAAAAATAATTAATATTTAAAACAAAAGTGCTTTAACAGAAAATGCCTTGTGATTTAAAATACACTTAATTTATTGGGTCCAATACTTTATTAGAAGAAAAAGGAGGTGACATATAAGTCACTGAAGTCTTCAGAGTCGTTTTTAAATGCTGCATTTTCGTCTTCGTCTCAAACATTGAAAACTGAATTACATTTTTGTTCAGTAACAGTTACAGTTTTCTTATTGGTTTTTTGCTTATATCTCGAAAACAGTTACTCCTATCAAATTTTATCTCTCTTCCAAAATTAAAGCTGATAAAATTTCCAACAAAATAGTTATTAACATTTTTCTTGTAGGACCAAGCATAAACGAGTTATAGAGTTGAACATAAATAATATTAAACAAAAATTTGCTTTAAAATAAAATGCTTGAAAAACCGGAATTAAACTAAATTAATTGTGTCTAACACTTTAGTAGAGGAAAAAGGAGAAGACATAAAAGTCACTAAATGTTTTAGAGTCGTCTTTAGTCGTCATATTAGTAACAATAACATTAATAATAATAATACTAAAAGTACTAAATTTGCTTATATGCAAACGCTTAATTAAGGTAACAGTTTTTTGGTTTCTTGCTTATATCTCGAAAACAGTTACTCCTATCAATTTTTATCTTTTTTTCAAAATTAAAGCTGATAAAATTTCCTACAAAATAGTTATTTGCATTTTTTTGTAGGACCAACCATAAGCGAGTCATAGAGTTGGATGTAAATAATCTTTAACAAAAATTTGCTTTAAAATAAAATGTTTGAAAAACCGATATTAAACTAAATTAATTGGGTATAACACTTTAGTAGAGGAAAAATGAGAAGACATAAAAGTCACCAAAATCTTCAGAGTTGTTTTTAGTACTAAATTTGCTTATATGCAAGCGCTTAATTAAGGTAACAGTTTTTTGGTCTCTTGCTTACATCTCGAAAACAGTTACTCCTATCAATTTTTATCTTTTTACTAAAATTAAAGCTGAAAAAATTTCCTACAAAATAGTAATTTGCATTTTTCATGTAGGACTAACCATAAGCGAGATATATGTTTGAAAATAATTAATATTTAAAAAAAAAGTGCTTTAACAGAAAATGTCTTGTGATTTAAAATACACTTAATTTATTGGGTCCAATACTTTATTAGAAGAAAAAGGAGGTGACATAAAAGTCACTGAAGTCTTCAGAGTCGTTTTTAAATGCTGCATTTTCGTCTTCGTCTCAAACATTGAAAACTGAATTACATTTTTGTTCAGTAACAGTTACAGTTTTCTTATTGGTTTTTTGCTTATATCTCGAAAACAGTTACTCCTATCAAATTTTATCTCTCTTCCAAAATTAAAGCTGATAAAATTTCCAACAAAATAGTTATTAACATTTTTCTTGTAGGACCAAGCATAAACGAGTTATAGAGTTGAACATAAATAATATTAAACAAAAATTTGCTTTAAAATAAAATGCTTGAAAAACCGGAATTAAACTAAATTAATTGTGTCTAACACTTTAGTAGAGGAAAAAGGAGAAGACATAAAAGTCACTAAATGTTTTAGAGTCGTCTTTAGTCGTCATATTAGTAACAATAACATTAATAATAATAATACTAAAAGTACTAAATTTGCTTATATGCAAACGCTTAATTAAGGTAACAGTTTTTTGGTTTCTTGCTTATATCTCGAAAACAGTTACTCCTATCAATTTTTATCTTTTTTTCAAAATTAAAGCTGATAAAATTTCCTACAAAATAGTTATTTGCATTTTTTTGTAGGACCAACCATAAGCGAGTCATAGAGTTGGATGTAAATAATCTTTAACAAAAATTTGCTTTAAAATAAAATGTTTGAAAAACCGATATTAAACTAAATTAATTGGGTATAACACTTTAGTAGAGGAAAAATGAGAAGACATAAAAGTCACCAAAATCTTCAGAGTTGTTTTTAGTACTAAATTTGCTTATATGCAAGCGCTTAATTAAGGTAACAGTTTTTTGGTCTCTTGCTTACATCTCGAAAACAGTTACTCCTATCAATTTTTATCTTTTTACTAAAATTAAAGCTGAAAAAATTTCCTACAAAATAGTAATTTGCATTTTTCATGTAGGACTAACCATAAGCGAGATATATGTTTGAAAATAATTAATATTTAAAAAAAAAGTGCTTTAACAGAAAATGTCTTGTGATTTAAAATACACTTAATTTATTGGGTCCAATACTTTATTAGAAGAAAAAGGAGGTGACATAAAAGTCACTGAAGTCTTCAGAGTCGATTTTAAATGCTGCATTTTCGTCTTCGTCTCAAACATTGAAAACTGAATTACATTTTTGTTCAGTAACAGTTACAGTTTTCTTATTGGTTTTTTGCTTATATCTCTAAAACAGTTACTCCTATCAATTTTTATCTTTCTTTTAAAATTAAAGCTGATAAAATTTCCTACAAAATAGTTATTTGCATTTTTCATGTAAGACTAACCATAAGCGAGATATAAGTTTAAAAATTATAAATATTTAAAAAAAAGTGCTTTAACAGAAAATGTCTTGTGATTTAAAATACACTTAATTTATTGGGTCCAATACTTTATTAGAAGAAAAAGGAGGTGACATAAAAGTCGCTGAAGTCTTCAGAGTCGTTTTTAAATGCTGCATTTTCGTCTTCCTCTCAAACATTGAAAACTGAATTACATTTTTGTTCAGTAACTGTAACAGTTTTTACTTTGGTTTTTTGCTTATATCTCGAAAACAATTACTCCTATCAATTTTTATCTTTCTTTCAAAATTAAAGCTGATAAAATTTCCTACAAAACTTAATTAAGGTAACAGTTTTTTGGTCTCTTGCTTACATCTCGTAAACAGTTACTCCTATCAATTTTTATCTTTTTACTAAAATTAAAGCTGATAAAATTTCCTACAAAATAGTAATTTGCATTTTTCATGTAGGACTAACCTTAAGCGAGATATAAGTTTAAAAATAATTAATATTTAAAAAAAAAGTGCTTTAACAGAAAATGTCTTGTGATTTAAAATACACTTAATTTATTGGGTCCAATACTTTATTAGAAGAAAAAGGAGGTGACATAAAAGTCACTGAAGTCTTCAGAGTCGATTTTAAATGCTGCATTTTCGTCTTCGTCTCAAACATTGAAAACTGAATTACATTTTTTGTTCAGTAACAGTTACAGTTTTCTTATTGGTTTTTTGCTTATATCTCGAAAACTGTTACTCCTATCAATTTTTATCTTTCTTTCAAAATTAAAGCTGATAAAATTTTCTACAAAATCGTTATTTGCATTTTTCCTGTAGGACCAACCATAAGCGAGTTATAGAGTTGGATATGAATAATATTTAACAAAAATTTGCTTTAAAATAAAATGTTTGAAAAACTGAAATTAAACTAATTTAATTGTGTCTAACACTTTAGTAGAGGAAAAAGAAAAAGACATAAAAGTCACAAAAGGTTTCAGAGTCGTCTTTAGTCGTCATATTAATAACAATAACATTAATAATAATAATACTAATAGTACTAAATTTGCTTATATGCAATCGCTTAATTAAGGTAACAGTTTTTTGGTTTCTTGCTTATATCTCGAAAACAGTTACTCCTATCAATTTTTATCTTTTTACTAAAATTAAAGCTGATAAAATTTCCTACAAAATAGTTATTTGCATTTCTCACGTAGGTCTAACCATAAGCGAGATATAAGTTTGAAAATAATTAATACTTAAAAAAAATGCTTTAACAGAAAATGTTTTGTGATTTAAAATACACTTAATTTATTAGGTCCAATACTTTATTAGAAGAAAAAGGAGGTGACATATAAGTCACTGAAGTCTTCAGAGTCGATTTTAAATGCTGCATTTTCGTCTTCGTCTCAAACATTGAAAACTAAATTACATTTTTGTTCAGTAACTGTTACAGATTTCACTTTGGTTTTTTGCTTATATCTCGAAAACATTTACTCCTATCAATTTTTATCTTTTCTTCAAAATTAAAGCTGATAAAATTTCCTACAAAATAGTTATTTGCATTTCTTTTGTAAGACCAATCATAAGCGAGTTATAGAGTTGGATATAAACTATCTTTAACAAAAATTTGCTTAAAAATAAAATGTTTGAAAAACCGAAATTAAACTAAATTAATTGGGTCTAACACTTTAGTAGAGGAAAAAGAAGAAGACATAAAAGTCACCAAAGTCTTCAGAGTAGTTTTTAGTCGTCAAATTAATAACAATAACATTAATAATAATAATACTAATATTACTAAATTTGCTTATATGCAAACGCTTAATTAAGGTAACAGTTTCTTGCTTATATCTCGAAAACAGTTACTCCTATCAATTTTTATCTTTTTACTAAAATTGAAGCTGACAAAATTTCCAACAAAATAGTTATTAACATTTTTCTTGTAGGACCAAGCATAAACGAGTTATAGAGTTGAACATAAATAATATTAAACAAAAATTTGCTTTAAAATAAAATGCTTGAAAAACCGGAATTAAACTAAATTAATTGTGTCTAACACTTTAGTAGAGGAAAAAGGAGAAGACATAAAAGTCACTAAATGTTTCAGAGTCGTCTTTAGTCGTCATATTAATAACAATAACATTAATAATAATAATACTAAAAGTACTAAATTTGCTTATATGCAAACGCTTAATTAAGGTAACAGTTTTTTGGTTTCTTGCTTATATCTCGAAAACAGTTACTCCTATCAATTTTTATCTTTTTTTCAAAATTAAAGCTGATAAAATTTCCTACAAAATAGTTATTTGCATTTTTTTGTAGGACCAACCATAAGCGAGTCATAGAGTTGGATGTAAATAATCTTTAACAAAAATTTGCTTTAAAATAAAATGTTTGAAAAACCGGAATTAAACTAAATTAATTGTGTCTAACACTTTAGTAGAGGAAAAAGGAGAAGACATAAAAGTCACTAAATGTTTCAGAGTCGTCTTTAGTCGTCATATTAATAACAATAACATTAATAATAATAATACTAAAAGTACTAAATTTGCTTATATGCAAACGCTTAATTAAGGTAACAGTTTTTTGGTTTCTTGCTTATATCTCGAAAACAGTTACTCCTATCAATTTTTATCTTTTTTTCAAAATTAAAGCTGATAAAATTTCCTACAAAATAGTTATTTGCATTTTTTTGTAGGACCAACCATAAGCGAGTCATAGAGTTGGATGTAAATAATCTTTAACAAAAATTTGCTTTAAAATAAAATGTTTGAAAAACCGATATTAAACTAAATTAATTGGGTCTAACACTTTAGTAGAGGAAAAATGAGAAGACATAAAAGTCACCAAAATCTTCAGAGTTGTTTTTAGTACTAAATTTGCTTATATGCAAGCGCTTAATTAAGGTAACAGTTTTTTGGTCTCTTGCTTACATCTCGAAAACAGTTACTCCTATCAATTTTTATCTTTTTACTAAAATTAAAGCTGAAAAAATTTCCTACAAAATAGTTATTTGCATTTTTCATGTAAGACTAACCATAAGCGAGATATATGTTTAAAAATTATAAATATTTAAAAAAAAGTGCTTTAACAGAAAATGTCTTGTGATTTAAAATACACTTAATTTATTGGGTCCAATACTTTATTAGAAGAAAAAGGAGGTGACATAAAAGTCGCTGAAGTCTTCAGAGTCGTTTTTAAATGCTGCATTTTCGTCTTCCTCTCAAACATTGAAAACTGAATTACATTTTTGTTCAGTAACTGTAACAGTTTTTACTTTGGTTTTTTGCTTATATCTCGAAAACAATTACTCCTATCAATTTTTATCTTTCTTTCAAAATTAAAGCTGATAAAATTTCCTACAAAACTTAATTAAGGTAACAGTTTTTTGGTCTCTTGCTTACATCTCGAAAACAGTTACTCCTATCAATTTTTATCTTTTTACTAAAATTAACGCTGATAAAATTTTCTACAAAATAGTTATTTACATTTTTTATGTAGGACTAACCATAAGCGAGATAGAAGTTTGAAAATAATTAATATTTTAAAAAAAGTGCTTTAACAGAAAATGTCTTGTGATTTAAAATACACTTAATTTATTGGGTCCAATACTTTATTAGAAGAAAAAGGAGGTGACATAAAAGTCACTGAAGTCTTCAGAGTCGATTTTAAATGCTGCATTTTCGTCTTCGTCTCAAACATTGAAAACTGAATTACATTTTTGTTCAGTAACAGTTACAGTTTTCTTATTGGTTTTTTGCTTATATCTCGAAAACTGTTACTCCTATCAATTTTTATCTTTCTTTCAAAATTAAAGCTGATAAAATTTTCTACAAAATCGTTATTTGCATTTTTCCTGTAGGACCAACCATAAGCGAGTTATAGAGTTGGATATGAATAATATTTAACAAAAATTTGCTTTAAAATAAAATGTTTGAAAAACTGAAATTAAACTAATTTAATTGTGTCTAACACTTTAGTAGAGGAAAAAGAAAAAGACATAAAAGTCACAAAAGGTTTCAGAGTCGTCTTTAGTCGTCATATTAATAACAATAACATTAATAATAATAATACTAATAGTACTAAATTTGCTTATATGCAATCGCTTAATTAAGGTAACAGTTTTTTGGTTTCTTGCTTATATCTCGAAAACAGTTACTCCTATCAATTTTTATCTTTTTACTAAAATTAAAGCTGATAAAATTTCCTACAAAATAGTTATTTGCATTTCTCACGTAGGTCTAACCATAAGCGAGATATAAGTTTGAAAATAATTAATACTTAAAAAAAATGCTTTAACAGAAAATGTTTTGTGATTTAAAATACACTTAATTTATTAGGTCCAATACTTTATTAGAAGAAAAAGGAGGTGACATATAAGTCACTGAAGTCTTCAGAGTCGATTTTAAATGCTGCATTTTCGTCTTCGTCTCAAACATTGAAAACTAAATTACATTTTTGTTCAGTAACTGTTACAGTTTTCACTTTGGTTTTTTGCTTATATCTCGAAAACATTTACTCCTATCAATTTTTATCTTTCTTTCAAATTAAAGCTGATAAAATTTCCTACAAAATAGTTTTTTGCATTTTTATTGTGGAACCAACCATAAACGAGTTATAGAGTTGGATATAAATAATCTTTAACAAAAATTTGCTTTAAAATAAAATGTTTGAAAAACCGAAATTAAACTAAATTAATTAAGACTAACACTTTAGCAGAGGAAAAAGGAGAAGACATAAAAGTCACCAAAGTCCTCAGAGGCGTTTTTAGTCGTCATATTAATAACAATAACATTAATAATAATAATACTAATAGTACTAAATTTGCTTACATGCAAACGCTTAATTCAGGTAACAGTTTTTTGTTTTTTTGCTTATAGCTCGAAAACAGTTACTCCTATAAATTTGACTAATCATAAGCGAAATATAAGTTTGAAAATAATTAATATTTAAAAAAAAAGTGCTTTAACAGGAAATGTCTTGTGATTTAAAATACACTTAATTTATTGGGTCCAATACTTTATTAGAAGAAAAAGGAGGTGACAGAAAGGTCACTAAAGTTTTTAGAGTCGTTTGTAAATGCTGAATTTTCGTCTTCGTCTCAAACATTGAAAACTAAATTACATTTTTGTTCAGTAACTGTAACAGTTTTCACTTTGGTTTTTTGCTTATATCTCGAAACCATTTACTCTTATCAATTTTTATCTTTTCTTCAAAATTAAAGCTGATAAAATTTCCTACAAAATAGTTATTTGCATTTCTTTTGTAAGACCAACCATAAGCGAGTTATAGAGTTGGATATAAACTATCTTTAACAAAAATTTGCTTAAAAATAAAATGTTTGAAAAACCGAAATTAAACTAAATTAATTGGGTCTAACACTTTAGTAGAGGAAAAAGAAGAAGACATAAAAGTCACCAAAGTCTTCAGAGTCGTTTTTAGTCGTCAAATTAATAACAATAACATTAATAATAATAATACTAATATTACTAAATTTGCTTATATGCAAACGCTTAATTAAGGTAACAGTTTCTTGCTTATATCTCGAAAACAGTTACTCCTATCAATTTTTATCTTTTTACTAAAATTGAAGCTGACAAAATTTCCAACAAAATAGTTATTAACATTTTTCTTGTAGGACCAAGCATAAACGAGTTATAGAGTTGGACATAAATAATATTAAACAAAAATTTGCTTTAAAATAAAATGCTTGAAAAACCGGAATTAAACTAAATTTATTGTGTCTAACACTTTAGTAGAGGAAAAAGAAAAAAACATAAAAGTCACAAAAGGTTTCAGAGTCGTCTTTAGTCGTCATATTAATAACAAAAACATTAATAATAATAATACTAATAGTACTAAATTTGCTTATATGCAATCGCTTAATTAAGGTAACAGTTTTTTGGTTTCTTGCTTATATCTCGAAAACAGTTACTCCTATCAATTTTTATCTTTTTTTCAAAATTAAAGCTGATAAAATTTCCTACAAAATAGTTATTTGCATTTTTTTGTAGGACCAATCATAAGCGAGTCATAGAGTTGGATGTAAATAATCTTTAACAAAAATTTGCTTTAAAATAAAATGTTTGAAAAACCGATATTAAACTAAATTAATTGGGTCTAACACTTTAGTAGAGGAAAAATGAGAAGACATAAAAGTCACCAAAGTCTTCAGAGTTGTTTTTAGTACTAAATTTGCTTATATGCAAGCGCTTAATTAAAGTAACAGTTTTTTGGTCTCTTGCTTACATCTCGAAAACAGTTACTCCTATCAATTTTTATCTTTTTACTAAAATTAAAGCTGATAAAATTTCCTACAAAATAGTAATTTGCATTTTTCATGTAGGACTAACCATAAGCGAGATATAAGTTTGAAAATAATTAATATTTAAAAACAAAGTGCTTTAACAGAAAATGTCTTGTGATTTAAAATACACTTAATTTATTGGGTCCAATACTTTATTAGAAGAAAAAGGAGGTGACATAAAAGTCACTGAAGTCTTCAGAGTCGATTTTAAATGCTGCATTTTCGTCTTCGTCTCAAACATTGAAAACTGAATTACATTTTTGTTCAGTAACAGTTACAGTTTTCTTATTGGTTTTTTGCTTATATCTCGAAAACAGTTACTCCTATCAATTTTTATCTTTCTTTTAAAATTAAAGCTGATAAAATTTCCTACAAAATAGTTATTTGCATTTTTCATGTAAGACTAACCATAAGCGAGATATAAGTTTAAAAATTATAAATATTTAAAAAAAGTGCTTTAACAGAAAATGTCTTGTGATTTAAAATACACTTAATTTATTGGGTCCAATACTTTATTAGAAAAAAAAGGAGGTGACATAAAAGTCGCTGAAGTCTTCAGAGTCGTTTTTAAATGCTGCATTTTCGTCTTCCTCTCAAACATTGAAAACTGAATTACATTTTTGTTCAGTAACTGTAACAGTTTTTACTTTGGTTTTTTGCTTATATCTCGAAAACATTTACTCCTATCAATTTTTATCTTTCTTTCAAATTAAAGCTGATAAAATTTCCTACAAAACTTAATTAAGGTAACAGTTTTTTGGTCTCTTGCTTACATCTCGAAAACAGTTACTCCTATCAATTTTTATCTTTTTACTAAAATTAAAGCTGATAAAATTTCCTACTAAATAGTAATTTGCATTTTTCATGTAGGACTAACCTTAAGCGAGATATAAGTTTGAAAATAATTAATATTTAAAAAAAAAGTGCTTTAACAGAAAATGTCTTGTGATTTAAAATACACTTAATTTATTGGGTCCAATACTTTATTAGAAGAAAAAGGAGGTGACATAAAAATCACTGAAGTCTTCAGAGTCGATTTTAAATGCTGCATTTTCGTCTTCGTCTCAAACATTGAAAACTGAATTACATTTTTGTTCAGTAACAGTTACAGTTTTCTTATTGGTTTTTTGCCTTATATCTCGAAAACATTTACTCCTATCAATTTTTATCTTTCTTTCAAATTAAAGCTGATAAAATTTCCTACAAAATAGTTTTTTGCATTTTTTGTTGTGGAACCAACCATAAACGAGTTATAGAGTTGGATATAAATAATCTTTAACAAAAATTTGCTTTAAAATAAAATGTTTGAAAAACCGAAATTAAACTAAATTAATTAAGACTAACACTTTAGCAGAGGAAAAAGGAGAAGACATAAAAGTCACCAAAGTCCTCAGAGTCGTTTTTAGTCGTCATATTAATAACAATAACATTAATAATAATAATACTAATAGTACTAAATTTGCTTACATGCAAACGCTTAATTCAGGTAACAGTTTTTTGTTTTTTTGCTTATAGCTCGAAAACAGTTACTCCTATAAATTTGACTAATCATAAGCGAAATATAAGTTTGAAAATAATTAATATTTAAAAAAAAAGAGCTTTAACAGGAAATGTCTTGTGATTTAAAATACACTTAATTTATTGGGTCCAATACTTTATTAGAAGAAAAAGGAGGTGACAGAAAGGTCACTAAAGTTTTTAGAGTCGTTTGTAAATGCTGAATTTTCGTCTTCGTCTCAAACATTAAAAACTAAATTACATTTTTGTTCAGTAACTGTAACAGTTTTCACTTTGGTTTTTTGCTTTTATTTCGAAAACATTTACTCTTATCAATTTTTATCTTTCCTTCAAAATTAAAGCTGATAAAATTTCCTACAAAATAGTTATTTGCATTTCTTTTGTAAGACCAACCATAAGCGAGTTATAGAGTTGGATATAAACTATCTTTAACAAAAATTTGCTTAAAAATAAAATGTTTGAAAAACCGAAATTAAACTAAATTAATTGGGTCTAACACTTTAGTAGAGGAAAAAGAAGAAGACATAAATGTCACCAAAGTCTTCAGAGTCGTTTTTAGTCGTCAAATTAATAACAATAACATTAATAATAATAATACTAATATTACTATATTTGCTTATATGCAAACGCTTAATGAAGGTAACAGTTTCTTGCTTATATCTCGAAAACAGTTACTCCTATCAATTTTTATCTTTTTACTAAAATTGAAGCTGACAAAATTTCCAACAAAATAGTTATTAACATTTTTCTTGTAGGACCAAGCATAAACGAGTTATAGAGTTGGACATAAATAATATTAAATAAAAATTTGCTTTAAAATAAAATGCTTGAAAAACCGGAATTAAACTAAATTAATTGTGTCTAACACTTTAGTAGAGGAAAAAGGAGAAGACATAAAAGTCACTAAATGTTTCAGAGTCGTCTTTAGTCGTCATATTAATAACAATAACATTAATAATAATAATACTAAAAGTACTAAATTTGCTTATATGCAAACGCTTAATTAAGGTAACAGTTTTTTGGTTTCTTGCTTATATCTCGAAAACAGTTACTCCTATCAATTTTTATCTTTTTTTCAAAATTAAAGCTGATAAAATTTCCTACAAAATAGTTATTTGCATTTTTTTGTAGGACCAACCATAAGCGAGTCATAGAGTTGGATGTAAATAATCTTTAACAAAAATTTGCTTTAAAATAAAATGTTTGAAAAACCGATATTAAACTAAATTAATTGGGTCTAACACTTTAGTAGAGGAAAAATGAGAAGACATAAAAGTCACCAAAGTCTTCAGAGTTGTTTTTAGTACTAAATTTGCTTAGATGCAAGCGCTTAATTAAGGTAACAGTTTTTTGGTCTCTTGCTTACATCTCGAAAACAGTTACTCCTATCAATTTTTATCTTTTTACTAAAATTAAAGCTGATAAAATTTCCTACAAAATAGTAATTTGCATTTTTCATGTAGGACTAACCATAAGCGAGATATAAGTTTGAAAATAATTAAAATTTAAAAAAAAGTGCTTCAACAGAAAATGTCTTGTGATTTAAAATACACTTAATTTATTGGGTCCAATACTTTATTAGAAGAAAAAGGAGGTGACATAAAAGTCACTGAAGTCTTCAGAGTCGATTTTAAATGCTGCATTTTCGTCTTCGTCTCAAACATTGAAAACTTAATTACATTTTTGTTCAGTAACAGTTACAGTTTTCTTATTGGTTTTTTGCTTATATCTCGAAAACATTTACTCCTATCAATTTTTATCTTTCTTTCAAATTAAAGCTGATAAAATTTCCTACAAAATAGTTTTTTGCATTTTTTGTTGTGGAACCAACCATAAACGAGTTATAGAGTTGGATATAAATAATCTTTAACAAAAATTTGCTTTAAAATAAAATGTTTGAAAAACCGAAATTAAACTAAATTAATTAAGACTAACACTTTAGCAGAGGAAAAAGGAGAAGACATAAAAGTCACCAAAGTCCTCAGAGTCGTTTTTAGTCGTCATATTAATAACAATAACATTAATAATAATAATACTAATAGTACTAAATTTGCTTACATGCAAACGCTTAATTCAGGTAACAGTTTTTTGTTTTTTTGCTTATAGCTCGAAAACAGTTACTCCTATAAATTTGACTAATCATAAGCGAAATATAAGTTTGAAAATAATTAATATTTAAAAAAAAGAGCTTTAACAGGAAATGTCTTGTGATTTAAAATACACTTAATTTATTGGGTCCAATACTTTATTAGAAGAAAAAGGAGGTGACAGAAAGGTCACTAAAGTTTTTAGAGTCGTTTGTAAATGCTGAATTTTCGTCTTCGTCTCAAACATTAAAAACTAAATTACATTTTTGTTCAGTAACTGTAACAGTTTTCACTTTGGTTTTTTGCTTTTATTTCGAAAACATTTACTCTTATCAATTTTTATCTTTCCTTCAAAATTAAAGCTGATAAAATTTCCTACAAAATAGTTATTTGCATTTCTTTTGTAAGACCAACCATAAGCGAGTTATAGAGTTGGATATAAACTATCTTTAACAAAAATTTGCTTAAAAATAAAATGTTTGAAAAACCGAAATTAAACTAAATTAATTGGGTCTAACACTTTAGTAGAGGAAAAAGAAGAAGACATAAATGTCACCAAAGTCTTCAGAGTCGTTTTTAGTCGTCAAATTAATAACAATAACATTAATAATAATAATACTAATATTACTATATTTGCTTATATGCAAACGCTTAATGAAGGTAACAGTTTCTTGCTTATATCTCGAAAACAGTTACTCCTATCAATTTTTATCTTTTTACTAAAATTGAAGCTGACAAAATTTCCAACAAAATAGTTATTAACATTTTTCTTGTAGGACCAAGCATAAACGAGTTATAGAGTTGGACATAAATAATATTAAACAAAAATTTGCTTTAAAATAAAATGCTTGAAAAACCGGAATTAAACTAAATTAATTGTGTCTAACACTTTAGTAGAGGAAAAAGGAGAAGACATAAAAGTCACTAAATGTTTCAGAGTCGTCTTTAGTCGTCATATTAATAACAATAACATTAATAATAATAATACTAAAAGTACTAAATTTGCTTATATGCAAACGCTTAATTAAGGTAACAGTTTTTTGGTTTCTTGCTTATATCTCGAAAACAGTTACTCCTGTCAATTTTTATCTTTTTTTCAAAATTAAAGCTGATAAAATTTCCTACAAAATAGTTATTTGCATTTTTTTGTAGGACCAACCATAAGCGAGTCATAGAGTTGGATGTAAATAATCTTTAACAAAAATTTGCTTTAAAATAAAATGTTTGAAAAACCGATATTAAACTAAATTAATTGGGTCTAACACTTTAGTAGAGGAAAAATGAGAAGACATAAAAGTCACCAAAGTCTTCAGAGTTGTTTTTAGTACTAAATTTGCTTAGATGCAAGCGCTTAATTAAGGTAACAGTTTTTTGGTCTCTTGCTTACATCTCGAAAACAGTTACTCCTATCAATTTTTATCTTTTTACTAAAATTAAAGCTGATAAAATTTCCTACAAAATAGTAATTTGCATTTTTCATGTAGGACTAACCATAAGCGAGATATAAGTTTGAAAATAATTAAAATTTAAAAAAAAAGTGCTTCAACAGAAAATGTCTTGTGATTTAAAATACACTTAATTTATTGGGTCCAATACTTTATTAGAAGAAAAAGGAGGTGACATAAAAGTCACTGAAGTCTTCAGAGTGGATTTTAAATGCTGCATTTTCGTCTTCGTCTCAAACAT
This sequence comes from Tribolium castaneum, assembly GCF_031307605.1. Lineage (NCBI taxonomy): Eukaryota > Metazoa > Arthropoda > Insecta > Coleoptera > Tenebrionidae > Tribolium > Tribolium castaneum. The sequence goes on along the minus strand of NC_087401.1, from coordinate 2,549,128 downwards.
TGAAAACTTAATTACATTTTTGTTCAGTAACAGTTACAGTTTTCTTATTGGTTTTTTGCTTATATCTCGAAAACATTTACTCCTATCAATTTTTATCTTTCTTTCTTTTAAATTAAAGCTGATAAAATTTCCTACAAAATAGTTTTTTGCATTTTTTGTTGTGGAACCAACCATAAACGAGTTATAGAGTTGGATATAAATAATCTTTAACAAAAATTTGCTTTAAAATAAAATGTTTGAAAAACCGAAATTAAACTAAATTAATTAAAACTAACACTTTAGCAGAGGAAAAAGGAGAAGACATAAAAGTCACCAAAGTCCTCAGAGTCGTTTTTAGTCGTCATATTAATAACAATAACATTAATAATAATAATACTAATAGTACTAAATTTGCTTACATGCAAACGCTTAATTCAGGTAACAGTTTTTTGTTTTTTTGCTTCTAGCTCGAAAACAGTTACTCCTATAAATTTGACTAATCATAAGCGAAATATAAGTTTGAAAATAATTAATATTTAAAAAAAAAGAGCTTTAACAGGAAATGTCTTGTGATTTAAAATACACTTAATTTATTGGGTCCAATACTTTATTAGAAGAAAAAGGAGGTGACAGAAAGGTCACTAAAGTTTTTAGAGTCGTTTGTAAATGCTGAATTTTCGTCTTCGTCTCAAACATTGAAAACTAAATAACATTTTTGTTCAGTAACTGTAACAGTTTTCACTTTGGTTTTTTGCTTATATCTCGAAAACATTTACTCTTATCAATTTTCATCTTTCCTTCAAAATAAAAGCTGATAAAATTTCCTACAAAATAGTTATTTGCATTTCTTTTGTAAGACCAACCATAAGCGAGTTATAGAGTTGGATATAAACTATCTTTAACAAAAATTTGCTTAAAAATAAAATGTTTGAAAAACCGAAATTAAACTAAATTAATTGGGTCTAACACTTTAGTAGAGGAAAAAGAAGAAGACATAAAAGTCACCAAAGTCTTCAGAGTCGTTTTTAGTCGTCAAATTAATAACAATAACATTAATAATAATAATACTAATATTACTAAATTTGCTTATATGCAAACGCTTAATTAAGGTAACAGTTTCTTGCTTATATCTCGAAAACAGTTACTCCTATCAATTTTTATCTTTTTACTAAAATTGAAGCTGACAAAATTTCCAACAAAATAGTTATTAATATTTTTCTTGTAGGACCAAGCATAAACGAGTTATAGAGTTGGACATAAATAATATTAAACAAAAATTTGCTTTAAAATAAAATGCTTGAAAAACCGGAATTAAACTAAATTAATTGTGTCTAACACTTTAGTAGAGGAAAAAGTAGAAGACATAAAAGTCACTAAATGTTTCAGAGTCGTCTTTAGTCGTCATATTAATAACAATAACATTAATAATAATAATACTAAAAGTACTAAATTTGCTTATATGCAAACGCTTAATTAAGGTAACAGTTTTTTGGTTTCTTGCTTATATCTCGAAAACAGTTACTCCTATTAATTTTTATCTTTTTTTCAAAATTAAAGCTGATAAAATTTCCTACAAAATAGTTATTTGCATTTTTTTGTAGGACCAACCATAAGCGAGTCATAAAGTTGGATGTAAAGAATCTTTAACAAAAATTTGCTTTAAAATAAAATGTTTGAAAAACCGATATTAAACTAAATTAATTGGGTCTAACACTTTAGTAGAGGAAAAATGAGAAGACATAAAAGTCACCAAAGTCTTCAGAGTTGTTTTTAGTACTAAATTTGCTTATATGCAAGCGCTTAATTAAGGTAACAGTTTTTTGGTCTCTTGCTTACATCTCGAAAACAGTTACTTCTATCAATTTTTATCTTTTTACTAAAATTAAAGCTGATAAAATTTCCTACAAAATAGTAATTTGCATTTTTTATGTAGGACTAACCATAAGCGAGATATAAGTTTGAAAATAATTAAAATTTAAAAAAAAAGTGCTTTAACAGAAAATGTCTTGTGATATAAAATACACTTAATTTATTGGGTCCAATACTTTATTAGAAGAAAAAGGAGGTGACATAAAAGTCACTGAAGTCTTCAGAGTCGATTTTAAATGCTGCATTTTCGTCTTCGTCTCAAACATTGAAAACTTAATTACATTTTTGTTCAGTAACAGTTACAGTTTTCTTATTGGTTTTTTGCTTATATCTCGAAAACTGTTACTCCTATCAATTTTTATCTTTCTTATCAAAATTAAAGTTGATAAAATTTTCTACAAAATCGTTATTTGCATTTTTCCTGTAGGACCAACCATAAGCGAGTTATAGAGTTAGATATGAATAATATTTAACAAATATTTGCTTTAAAATAAAATGTTTGAAAAACTGAAATTAAACTAATTTAATTGTGTCTAACACTTTAGTAGAGGAAAAAGAAAAAGACATAAAAGTCACAAAAGGTTTCAGAGTCGTCTATAGTCGTCATATTAATAACAATAACATTAATAATAATAATACTAATAGTACTAAATTTGCTTATATGCAATCGCTTAATTAAGGTAACAGTTTTTTGGTTTCTTGCTTATATCTCGAAAACAGTTACTCCTATCAATTTTTATCTTTTTACTAAAATTAAAGCTGATAAAATTTTCTACAAAATAGTTATTTGCATTTTTCATGTAGGTCTAACCATAAGCGAGATATAAGTTTGAAAATAATTAATACTTAAAAAAAATGCTTTAACAGAAAATGTTTTGTGATTTAAAATACACTTAATTTATTAGGTCCAATACTTTATTAGAAGAAAAAGGAGGTGACATATAAGTCACTGAAGTCTTCAGAGTCGATTTTAAATGCTGCATTTTCGTCTTCGTCTCAAACATTGAAAACTGAATTACATTTTTGTTCAGTAACAGTTACAGTTTTCTTATTGGTTTTTTGCTTATATCTCGAAAACAGTTACTCCTATCAATTTTTATCTTTTTTTTAAAATTACAGGCGATATAATTTCCTACAAAATAGTTATTTGCATTTTTCATGTAGAACTAACCATAAGCGAGATATAAGTTAAACAATTAATAATTAAAAAAAAGTGTTTTAACAGAAAATGTCTTGTGATTTAAAATACACTTAATTTATTGGGTCCAATACTTTATTAGAAGAAAAAGAAGGTGACATAAAAGTCACTGAAGTCTTCAGAGTCGTTTTTAAATGCTGCATTTTTGTCTTCGTCTCAAACATTGAAAACTGAATTACATTTTTGTTCAGTAACAGTTACAGTTTTCTTATTGGTTTTTTGCTTACATCTCGAAAACAGTTACTTCTATCAAATTTTATCTTTCTTTCAAAATTAAAGCTGATAAAATTTCCAACAAAATAGTTATTTACATTTTTCTTGTAGGACCAAGCATAAACGAGTTATAGAGTTGGATATAAATAATATTTAACAAAAATTTGCTTTAAAATAAAATGCTTGAAAAACCGGAATTAAACTAAATTAACTGTGTCTAACTCTTTAGTAGAGGAAAAAGGAGAAGACATAAAAGTCACTAAATGTTTCAGAGTCGTCTTTAGTCGTCATATTAATAACAATAACAGTAATAATAATAATTCTAATAGTACTAAATTTGCTTATATGCAAACGCTTAATTAAGGTAACAGTTTTTTGGTTTCATGCTTGTATCTCGAAAACAGTTACTCCTATCAATTTTTATCTTTTTTTCAAAATTAAAGCTGATAAAATTTCCTACAAAATAGTTATTTGCATTTTTTTGTAGAACCAACCATAAGCTAGTTATAGAGTTGGATATAAATAATCTTTAACAAAAATTTGCTTTAAAATAAAATGTTTGAAAAACCGATATTAAACTAAATTAATTGGGTCTAACACTTTAGTTGAGAAAAAAGGAGAAGACATAAAAGTCACCAAAGTCTTCAGAGTTGTTTTTAGTACTAAATTTGCTTATATGCAAGCGCTTAATTAAGGTAACAGTTTTTTGGTTTCTTGCTTATATCTCGTAAACAGTTACTCCTATCAATTTTTATCTTTATACTAAAATTAAAGCTGATAAAATTTCCTACAAAATAGTAATTTGCATTTTTCATGTAGGACTAACCTTAAGCGAGATATAAGTTTGAAAATAATTAATATTTAAAAAAAAAGTGCTTTGACAGAAAATGTCTTGTGATTTAAAATACACTTAATTTAATGGGTCCAATACTTTATTAGAAGAAAAAGGAGGTGACATAAATGTCACTGAAGTCTTCATAGTCGATTTTAAATGCTGTATTTTCGTCTTTGTCTTAAACATTGAAAACTGAATTACATTTTTGTTTAGTAACAGTTACAGTTTTCTTATTGGTTTTTTGCTTATATCTCGAAAACAGTTACTCCCATCAATTTTTATCTTTCTTTCAAAATTAAAGCTGATAAAATTTCCTACAAAATAGTAATTTGCATTTTTCATGTAGGACTAACCTTAAGCGAGATATAAGTTTGAAAATAATTAATATTTAAAAAAAAAGTTCTTTAACAGAAAATGTCTTGTGATTTAAAATACACTTAATTTAATGGGTCCAATACTTTATTAGAAGAAAAAGGAGGTGACATAAAAGTCACAGAAGTCTTCATAGTCGATTTTAAATGCTGTATTTTCGTCTTTGTCTCAAACATTGAAAACTGAATTACATTTTTGTTCAGTAACAGTTACAGTTTTCTTATTGGTTTTTTGCTTATATCTCGAAAACAGTTACTCCTATCAATTTTTATCTTTCATTCAAAATTAAAGCTGATAAAATTTCCTACAAAATAGTTATTTGCATTTTTTTGTAGGACCAACCATAAGCGAGTTATAGAGTTGGATATAAATAATCTTTAACAAAAATTTGCTTTAAAATAATATGTTTGAAAAACCGATACTAAACTAAATTAATTGGGTCTAACACTTTAGTTGAGGAAAAAGGAGAAGACATAAAAGTCACCAAAGTCTTGAGAGTCGTTTTTAGTCGTCATATTAATAACAATAACATTAATAATAATAATACTAATATTACTTAATTTGTTTATATGCAAGCGCTTAATTAAGGTAACAGTTTCTTGCTTATATCTCGAAAACAGTTACTCCTATCAATTTTTATTTTTTTACTAAAATTAAAGCTGATAAAATTTCCTACAAAATAGTTATTAGCATTTTTCATGTAGAACTAACCATAAACGAGATATAAGTTTGAAAATAATTAATAATTAAAAAAAAATGTGCTTTAACAGAAAATGTCTTGTGATTTAAAATACACTTAATTTATTGGGTCCAATACTTAATTAGAAGAAAAAAGAGGTGACAGTAAATGCTGCATTTTCGTCTTCGTCTTAAACATTGAAAGCTAAATTACATTTTTGTTCAGTAACTGTTACAGTTTTCACTTTGGTTTTTTGCTTATATCTCGAAAACATTTACTCCTATCAATTTTTATCTTTCTTTCAAATTAAAGCTGATAAAATTTCCTACAAAATAGTTTTTTGCATTTTTTTGTAGAACCAACCATAAACGAGTTATAGAGTTGGATATAAATAATCTTTAACAAAAATTTGCTTTAAAATAAAATGTTTGAAAAACCGAAATTAAACTAAATTAATTAAGACTAACACTTTAGTAGAGGAAAAAGGAGAAGACATAAAAGTCACCAAAGTCTTCAGAGTCGTATTTAGTCGTCATATTAATAACAATAACATTAATAATAATAATACTTATAGTACTAAATTTGCTTACATGCAAACGCTTAATTCAGGTAACAAGTTTTTTGTTTTTTTGCTTATAGCTCGAAAACAGTTACTCCTATAAATTTGAGTAATCATAAGCGAAATATAAGTTTGAAAATAATTAATATTTAAAAAAAAAAGTGCTTTAACAGAAAATGTCTTGTGATTTAAAATACACTTAATTTATTGGGTCCAATACTTAATTAGAAGAAAAAGGAGGTGACAGAAAGGTCACTGAAGTTTTTAGGGTCGTTTGTAAATGCTGCATTTTCGTCTTCGTCTCAAACATTGAAAACTGAATTACATTTTTTTCAGTAACTGTAACAGTTTTCACTTTGGTTTTTTGCTTATATCTCGAAAACATTTACTCTTATCAATTTTTATCTTTCTTTCAAAATTAAAGCTGATAAAATTTCCTACAAAATAGATATTTGCATTTCTTTTGTAAGACCAACCATAAGCGAGTTATAGAGTTGGATATAAACAATCTTTAACAAAAATTTGCTTTAAAATAAAATGTTTGAAAAACCGAAATTAAACTAAATTAATTGGGTCTAACACTTTAGTAGAGGAAAAAGAAGAAGACATAAAAGTCACCAAAGTCTTCAGAGTCGTTTTTAGTCGTCAAATTAATAACAATAACATTAATAATAATAATACTAATATTACTAAATTTGCTTATATGCAAGCGCTTTATTAAGGTAACAGTTTCTTGCTTATATCTCGAAAACAGTTACTCCTATCAATTTTTATCTTTTTACTAAAATTAAAGCTGATAAAATTTCCAACAAAATAGATATTAACATTTTTCTTGTAGAACCAAGCATAAACGAGTTATAGAGTTGGACATAAATAATATTTAACAAAAATTTGCTTTAAAATAAAAGGCTTGAAAAACCGGAATTAAACTAAATTAATTGTGTCTAACACTTTAGTAGAGGAAAAAGGATAAGACATAAAAGTCACTAAATGTTTCAGAGTCGTCTTTAGTCGTCATATTAATAACAATAACATTAATAATAATAATACTAAAAGTACTAAATTTGCTTATATGCAAACGCTTAATTAAGGTAACAGTTTTTTGGTTTCTTGCTTATATCTCGAAAACAGTTACTCCTATCAATTTTTATCTTTTTTTCAAAATTAAAGCTGATAAAATTTCCTACAAAATAGTTATTTGCATTTTTTTGTAGGACCAACCATAAGCGAGTTATAGAGTTGGATATAAATAACATTTAACAAAAATTTGTTTTAAAATAAAATGCTTGAAAAACCGGAATTAAACTAAATTAACTGTGTCTAACACTTTAGTAGAGGAAAAATGAGAAGACATAAAAGTCACCAAAGTCTTCAGAGTTGTTTTTAGTACTAAATTTGCTTATATGCAAGCGCTTAATTAAGGTAACAGTTTTTTGGTTTCTTGCTTATATCTCGAAAACAGTTACTCCTATCAATTTTTATCTTTATAGTAAAATTAAAGCTGATAAAATTTCCTACAAAATAGTAATTTGCATTTTTCATGTAGGACTAACCTTAAGCGAGATATAAGTTTGAAAATAATTAATATTTAAAAAAAAAGTGCTTTGACAGAAAATGTCTTGTGATTTAAAATACACTTAATTTAATGGGTCCAATACTTTATTAGAAGAAAAAGGAGGTGACATAAATGTCACTGAAGTCTTCATAGTCGATTTTAAATGCTGTATTTTCGTCTTTGTCTCAAACATTGAAAACTGAATTACATTTTTGTTTAGTAACAGTTACAGTTTTCTTATTGGTTTTTTGCTTATATCTCGAAAACAGTTACTCCCATCAATTTTTATCTTTCTTTCAAAATTAAAGCTGATAAAATTTCCTACAAAATAGTAATTTGCATTTTTCATGTAGGACTAACCTTAAGCGAGATATAAGTTTGAAAGTAATTAATATTTAAAAAAAAAGTGCTTTAACAGAAAATGTCTTGTGATTTAAAATACACTTAATTTAATGGGTCCAATACTTTATTAGAAGAAAAAGGAGGTGACATAAAAGTCACAGAAGTCTTCATAGTCGATTTTAAATGCTGTATTTTCGTCTTTGTCTCAAACATTGAAAACTGAATTACATTTTTGTTCAGTAACAGTTACAGTTTTATTATTGGTTTTTTGCTTATATCTCGAAAACAGTTACTCCTATCAATTTTTATCTTTCATTCAAAATTAAAGCTGATAAAATTTCCTACAAAATAGTTATTTGCATTTTTTTGTAGGACCAACCATAAGCGAGTTATAGAGTTGGATATAAATAATCTTTAACAAAAATTTGCTTTAAAATAAAATGTTTGAAAAACCGATACTAAACTAAATTAATTGGGTCTAACACTTTAGTTGAGGAAAAAGGAGAAGACATAAAAGTCACCAAAGTCTTGAGAGTCGTTTTTAGTCGTCATATTAATAACAATAACATTAATAATAATAATACTAATATTACTTAATTTGTTTATATGCAAGCGCTTAATTAAGGTAACAGTTTCTTGCTTATATCTCGAAAACAGTTACTCCTATCAATTTTTATTTTTTTACTAAAATTAAAGCTGATAAAATTTCCTACAAAATAGTTATTAGCATTTTTCATGTAGAACTAACCATAAACGAGATATAAGTTTGAAAATAATTAATAATTAAAAAAAAATGTGCTTTAACAGAAAATGTCTTGTGATTTAAAATACACTTAATTTATTGGGTCCAATACTTAATTAGAAGAAAAAAGAGGTGACAGTAAATGCTGCATTTTCGTCTTCGTCTTAAACATTGAAAGCTAAATTACATTTTTGTTCAGTAACTGTTACAGTTTTCACTTTGGTTTTTTGCTTATATCTCGAAAACATTTACTCCTATCAATTTTTATCTTTCTTTCAAATTAAAGCTGATAAAATTTCCTACAAAATAGTTTTTTGCATTTTTTTGTAGAACCAACCATAAACGAGTTATAGAGTTGGATATAAATAATATTAAACAAAAATTTGCTTTAAAATAAAATGTTTGAAAAACCGATATTAAACTAAATTAATTAAGACTAACACTTTAGTAGAGGAAAAAGGAGAAGACATAAAAGTCACCAAAGTCTTCAGAGTCGTATTTAGTCGTCATATTAATAACAATAACATTAATAATAATAATACTTATAGTACTAAATTTGCTTACATGCAAACGCTTAATTCAGGTAACAGTTTTTTGTTTTTTTGCTTATAGCTCGAAAACAGTTACTCCTATAAATTTGAGTAATCATACGCGAAATATAAGTTTGAAAATAATTAATATTTAAAAAAAAAGTGCTTTAACAGAAAATGTCTTGTGATTTAAAATACACTTAATTTATTGGGTCCAATACTTAATTAGAAGAAAAAGGAGGTGACAGAAAGGTCACTGAAGTTTTTAGGGTCGTTTGTAAATGCTGCATTTTCGTCTTCGTCTCAAACATTGAAAACTGAATTACATTTTTTTCAGTAACTGTAACAGTTTTCACTTTGGTTTTTTGCTTATATCTCGAAAACATTTACTCTTATCAATTTTTATCTTTCTTTCAAAATTAAAGCTGATAAAATTTCCTACAAAATAGTTATTTGCATTTTTTGTAGGACCAACCATAAGCGAGTTATAAAGTTGGATATAAATAATATTTAACAAAAATTTGCTTTAAAATAAAATGTTTGAAAAACCGATATTAAACTAAATTAATTGGGTCTAACACTTTAGTAGAGGAAAAATGAGAAGACATAAAAGTCACCAAAATATTCAGAGTTGTTTTTAGTACTAAATTTGCTTATATGCAAGCGCTTAATTAAGGACACAGTTTTTGGTCTCTTGCTTACAACTCGAAAACAGTTACTCCTATCAATTTTTATCTTTTTACTAAAATTAAAGCAGATAAAATTTCCTACAAAATAGTAATTTGCATTTTTCATGTAGGACTAACCATAAGCGAGATATAAGTTTGAAAATAATTAATATTTAAAAAAAAGTGCTTTAACAGAAAATGTCTTGTGATTTAAAATACACTTAGTTTATTGGGTCCAATACTTTATTAGAAGAAAAAGGAGGTGACATAAAAGTCACTGAAGTCTTCAGAGTCGATTTTAAATGCTGCATTTTCGTCTTCGTCTCAAACATTGAAAACTGAATTACATTTTTGTTCAGTAACAGTTACAGTTTTCTTGTTGGTTTTTTGCATATATCTCGAAAACTGTTACTTCTATCAATTTTTATCTTTCTTTCAAAATTAAAGCTGATAAAATTTTCTACAAAATCGTTATTTGCATTTTTCCTGTAGGACCAACCATAAGCGAGTTATAGAGTTGGATATGAATAATATTTAACAAAAATTTGCTTTAAAATAAAATGTTTGAAAAACTGAAATTAAACTAATTTAATTGTGTCTAACACTTTAGTAGAGGAAAAAGAAAAAGACATAAAAGTCACAAAAGGTTTCAGAGTCGTCTTTAGTCGTCATATTAATAACAATATCATTAATAATAATAATACTAATAGTACTAAATTTGCTTATATGCAATCGCTTAATTAAGGTAACAGTTTTTTGGTTTCTTGCTTATATCTCGAAAACAGTTACTCCTATCAATTTTTATCGTTTTACTAAAATTAAAGCTGATAAAATTTCCTACAAAACAGTTATTTGCATTTCTCATGTAGGACTAACCATAAGCGAGATATAAGTTTGAAAATAATTAATATTTAAAAAAAAAGTGCTTTAACAGAAAATGTTTTGTGATTTAAAATACACTTAATTTACTAGGTCCAATACTTTATTAGAAGAAAAAGGAGGTGACATATAAGTCACTGAAGTCTTCAGAGTCGTTTTTAAATGCTGCATTTTTGACTTCGTGTCAAACATTGAAAACCGAATTACATTTTTGTTCAGTAACTGTAACAGTTTTTACTTTGGTTTTTTGCTTATATCTCGAAAACAATTACTCCTATCAATTTTTATCTTTCTTTCAAAATTAAAGCTGATAAAATTTCCTACAAAATAGTTATTTGCATTTCTTTTGTAAGACCAACCATAAGCGAGTTATAGAGTTGGATATAAATAATCTTTAACAAAAATTTGCTTTAAAATAAAATGTTTGAAAAACCGATATTAAACTAAATTAATTGGGTCTAACACTTTAGTATAGGAAAAAGGAGAAGACATAAAAGTCACCAAAGTCTTCAGAGTTGTTTTTAGAACTAAATTTGCTTATATGCAAGCGCTTAATTGAGGTAACAGTTTTTTGGTTTCTTGCTTATATCTCGAAAACAGTTACTTCTATCAATTTTTATCTTTTTACTAAAATTAAAGCTGATAAAATTTCCTACAAAATAGTTATTTGCATTTTTTTGTAGGACCAACCATAAGCGAGTTATAGAGTTGGATATAAATAATCTTTAACAAAAATTTGCTTTAAAATAAAATGTTTGAAAAACCGAAATTAAACTAAATTAATTAAGACTAACACTTTAGCAGAGGAAAAAGGAGAAGACATAAAAGTCACCAAAGTCTTCAGAGTTGTTTTTAGAACTAAATTTGCTTATATGCAAGCGCTTAATTAAGGTAAAAGTTTTTTGGTTTCTTGCTTATATCTCGAAAACAGTTACTTCTATCAATTTTTATCTTTTTACTAAAATTAAAGCTGATAAAATTTCCTACAAAATAGTTATTTGCATTTTTTTGTAGGACCAACCATAAGCGAGTTATAGAGTTAGATATGAATAATATTTAACAAAAATTTGCTTTAAAATAAAATGTTTGAAAAACTGAAATTAAACTAATTTAATTGTGTCTAACACTTTAGTAGAGGAAAAAGAAAAGGACATAAAAGTCACAAAAGGTTTCAGAGTCGTCTTTAGTCGTCATATTAATAACAATAACATTAATAATAATAATACTAATAGTACTAAATTTGCTTACATGCAAACGCTTAATTCAGGTAACAGTTTTTTGTTTTTTTGCATATAGCTCGAAAACAGTTACTCCTATAAATTTGACTAATCATAAGCGAAATATAAGTTTGAAAATAATTAATATTTAAAAAAAAAGTGCTTTAACAGGAAATGTCTTGTGATTTAAAATACACTTAATTTATTGGGTCCAATACTTTATTAGAAGAAAAAGGAGGTGACAGAAAGGAAATTTCCTACAAAATAGTTATTTGCATTTTTCATGTAGGACTAACCATAAGCGAGATATGTTTGAAAATAATTAATATTTTAAAAAAAAGTGCTTTAACAGAAAATGTCTTGTGATTTAAAATACACTTAATTTATTGGGTTCAATACTTTATTAGAAGAAAAAAAAGGTGACATATAAGTCACTGAAGTCTTCAGAGTCCTTTTTAAATGCTGCATTTTCGTCTTCGTCTCAAACATTGAAAACTGAATTACATTTTTGTTCAGTAACAGTTACAGTTTTCTTATTGGTTTTTTGCTTATATCTCGAAAACAGTTACTCCCATCAAATTTTATCTTTCTTCCAAAATTAAAACTGATAAAATTTCCAACAAAATAGTTATTTACATTTTTCTTGTAGGACCAAGCATAAACGAGTTATAGAGTTGGACATAAATAATATTTAACAAAAATTTGCTTTAAAATAAAATGCTTGAAAAACCGGAATTAAACTAAATTAATTGTGTCTAACACTTTAGTAGAGGAAAAAGGAGAAGACATAAAAGTCACTAAATGTTTCAGAGTCGTCTTTAGTCGTCATATTAATAACAATAACATTAATAATAATAATACTAAAAGTACTAAATTTGCTTATATGCAAACGCTCAATTAAGGTAACAGTTTTTTGGTTTCTTGCTGATATCTCGAAAACAGTTACTTCTATCAATTTTTATCTTTTTTTAAAAATTAAAGCTGATAAAATTTCCTACAAAATAGTTATTTGCATTTTTTTGTAGGACCAACCATAAGCGAGTTATAGAGTTGGATATAAATAATCTTTAACAAAAATTTGCTTTAAAATAAAATGTTTGAAAAACTGATATTAAACTAAATTAATTGGGTCTAACACTTTAGTAGAGGAAAAATGAGAAGACATAAAAGTCACCAAAGTCTTCAGAGTTGTTTTTAGTACTAAATTTGCTTATATGCAAACGCTTAATTAAGGTAACAGTTTTTTGGTTTCTTGCTTATATCTCGAAAACAGTTACTCCAATCAATTTTTATCTTTTTACTAAAATTAAAGCTGATAAAATTTCCTACAAAATAGTAGTTTGCATTTTTCATGTAGGACTACTCATAAGCGAGATATAAGTTTGAAAATAATTAATATTTAAAAAAAAGTGCTTTAACAGAAAATGCCTTGTGATTTAAAATACACTTAATTTATTGGGTCCAATACTTTATTAGAAGAAAAAGGAGGTGACATAAAAGTCGCTGAAGTCTTCAGAGTCGTTTTTAAATGCTGCATTTTCGTCTTCGTCTCAAACATTGAAAATTGAACTACATTTTTGTTCAGTAACTGCAACAGTTTTCACTTTGGTTTTTTGCTTATATCTCGAAAACAATTACTCCTGTCAATTTTTATTTTTTTTTTCAAAATTAAAGCTGATAAAATTTCCAACAAAATAGTTATTTGCATTTCTTTTGTAAGACCAACCATAAGCGAGTTATAGAGTTGGATATAAATAATCTTTAACAAAAATTTGCTTTAAAATAAAATGTTTAAAAAACTGAAATTAAACTAAATTAATTGTGTCTAACACTTTAGTAGAGGAAAAAGGAGGAGACATAAAAGTCAATAAAGTCTTATAGTTGTCTTTAGTCGTCATATTAATAACAATAACAAAAATAATAATAATACTAAAAGTACTAAATTTGCTTATATGCAAACGCTTAATTAAGGTAACAGATTTTTGGTTTCTTGCTTATATCTCGAAAACAGTTACTCCAATCAATTTTTATCTTTTTACTAAAATTAAAGCTGATAAAATTTCCTACAAAATAGTAGTTTGCATTTTTCATGTAGGACTACTCATAAGCGAGATATAAGTTTGAAAATAATTAATATTTAAAAAAAAGTGCTTTAACAGAAAATGCCTTGTGATTTAAAATACACTTAATTTAGTTGGCAAGCGCTTAATTAAGGTAACAGTTTTTTGGTTTCTTGCTTATATCTCGAAAACAGTTACTCCTATCAATTTTTATCTTTTTACTAAAATTAAAGCTGATAAAATTTTCTACAAAATAGTTATTTGCATTTTTCATGTAAAACTAACCATAAGCGAGATATAAGTTTGAAAATAATTAAAATTAAAAAAAAGTGCTTCAACAGAAAATGTCTTGTGATTTAAAATACACTTAATTTATTGGGTCCAATAATTTATTAAAAGAAAAAAGAGGTGACAGAATGGTCACTAAAGTCTTTAGTGTCGTTTGTAAATGCTGCATTTTCGTCATCGTCTTAAACATTGAAAACTGAATTACATTTTTGTTCAGTAACAGTTACAGTTTTCTTATTGGTTTTTTGCTTATATCTCGAAAACTGTTACTCCTATCAATTTTTATCTTTCTTTCAAAATTAAAGCTGATAAAATTTCCTACAAAATCGTTATTTGCATTTTTTTTGTAGGACCAACCATAAGCGAGTTATAGAGTTGAATATAAATAATATTTAACAAAAATTTGCTTTAAAATAAAATGTTTAAAAAACTGAAATTAAACTAAATTAATTGTGTCTAACACTTTAGTAGAGGAAAAAGAAGGAGACATAAAAGTCAATAAAGTCTTAGAGTTGTCTTTAGTTGTCATATTAATAACAATAACATTAATAATAACAATACTAGTAGTACTAAATTTGCTTATATGCAAGCGCTTAATTAAGGTAACAGTTTTTTTGTTTTTTGCTTATATCTCGAAAACAGTTACTCCTATCAATTTTTACCTTTTCACCGAAATTAAAGCTGATAAAATTTCCTACAAAATAGTTATTTGCATTTTTCATGTAGAAGTAACCATAAGCGAGATATAAGTTTGAATATAATTTATAATTAAAAAAAAATGTGCTTTAACAGAAAATGTCTTGTGATTTAAAATACACTAAATTTATTGGGTCAAATACTTAATTAGAAGAAAAATGAGGTGACAGTAAATGTTGCATTTTTGTCTTCGTCTCAAACATTGAAAACTGAATTACATTTTTGTTCAGTAACTGTTACAGTTTTCACTTTGATTTTTGCTTATATCTCGAAAACAGTTTCTCCTATCAATTTTTATCTTTCATTCAAAATTAAAGCTGATAAAATTTCCTACAAAATAGTTGTTTGCATTTTTCTTGTAGGACAAACCATAAGCGAGTTATAGAGTTGGATATAATTAATATTTAACAAAAATTTACTTTAAAATAAAATGTTTGAAAAACTAAAATTAAACTAAATTAAACTAACACTTTAGTAGAGGAAAATGGCGATGACATAAAAGTCACTGAAGTTTTTAGAGTCGTTTGTAAATGCTGCATTTTCGTCTTCGACGACAGTTACTGAACAAAAATGTAATTCAGTTTTCAATGTTTGAGACGAAGACGAAAATGCAGCATTTACTGTCACCTCCTTTTTCTTCTAATTAAGTATTGGACCCAATAAATTAAGTGTATGTTAAATCACAAGACATTTTTTGTTAAAACACATTTTTTTTTAATTATTAATTATTTTCAAACTTATATCTCGCTTAATGGTTAGTTCTACATAAAAAATGCAAATAACTATTTTGTAGGAAATTTTATCACCTTTAATTTTCGTGAAAAGGTAAAAATTGATAGGAGTATCTGTTTTCGAGATATAAGCAAAAACAAAAAAACTGTTATCTTAATTACGCGCTTGCATATAAGCAAATTTAGTACTACTAGTATTGTTATTATAAATGTTATTGTTATTAATATGACGACTAAAGACAACTCTAAGACTTTAGTGACTTTTATGTCTTCTCTTTTTTCCTCTACTAAAGTGTTAGACACAATTAATTTAGTTTAATTTCAGTTTTTCAATTTCAACATTTTATTTTAAAGCAAATTTTTGTTGAATATTAAAAATTATAAAATGGCTTAGATTGCCTAAAAACACAGATCACACATGATCTTTTGCATAGAAATGAGAAAACGCTCATGTAACACACAAAATAAGCTCCATTTTTTCTTATTAAAAGTATTATTATTATTATTACTTTTGTTACTATTACTATTATTATTATTATTATTATTATTATTGTTAATAATATTATTATTATTATTATTATTATTAACTTTTGAATAGTAAATGTTTTTATACCAGTTTTAAAATGAGTTATTAATTTTAGACAATTTCTTGCCTAAAAACACAGATCACAGATGAGTTCTTGCATAGAAATGAGAAAACACTCATATAACACACAAAATAAGCTTCATTTTTGCTTAGAAAACTAAGCTTACTTTTATTACTATTATTATTATTTTTATTATTGTTATTATTTTTATTTTTATTATTATTATTATTATTATTATTATTATTATTATTATTATTATTATTATTATTATTATTAATATTATTATTATTAAAAACCGCTTATAACTTTTGTATAGTAAATGTTTTTATACCAGTTTTAAAATGAGTAATTAATTTTAGACAATTTCTTGCCTAAAAACACAGATCACAGATGATCTCTTGCATAGAAATGAGAAAACGCTCAGATAACACACAATAAGCTTCATTTTTGCTTAGAAAAAATAAGCTTTAATTTAGAAAGAAATTCATTATTATAAGTATTATTATCATTATTACTATTATTATTATTAACTTTTGTATAGTAAATGTTTTTATACCAGTTTTAAAATGAGTTATTAATTTTATTCAATTTCTTGCCTAAAAACACAGATCACAGATGATCTCTTGCATAGAAATGAGAAAACGCTCATATAACACAAAATAAGCTTCATTTTAGCTTAGAAAACTAAGCTTACTTTTATTACTATTATTATTTTTATTATTATTATTATTATTATTACTATTATTATTATTATTATTATTATTATTTTTATTATTATTATTATTATTATTTTTATTATTATTATTATTATTGTTATTATTATTATTATTTTTAATAAAAACTTATATTAAACAGACAGAAAACGTCGTATTCTGACACAAAAAAACGAATTACGTTATAGACTTGACGAGAACGGCGTATCTAGGACTCTTATAGGACTCTTATAGGGTCAAAAAGTATCAGTTTGGATTAAAACAAATTATTTTTGTTGACTCTCAGTCTGAATTGTTCATCAGTTCAAACAAAAACGGCTTATTTTAGACGATCTTTTGCTTTGAACAAGAAAACTTACATCGAACAGACTAAAAACGTATTAATCTGGCATAAAAGAGCAATTTATGTATCACTTTGGATAAAGGCAGCTAATCCTATTCGTTTCATTGCTTAAAATAGACAAAATTGTTAATAAATCTAACAAAAACGCTGTATTCTAGCACAAAATACTAATTACATTATAGTTTCGACGAGAATAGCTTATTTGGAATGATTCTATGCTTCCAAACGAGTAAATTTTTATTAAACAGATGCCAAACATCATGTTTTGTCCTATAAAGACATTTTATATTGCAGTTTGTATTAAAACAAAATATTTTCGCTGATTCTTTGTTAGAAGCAGCAAACCTAACATTAAAGAATCTGAAAACTTTGTATTCGGACACAAACCACCGAATTTTGTATCAGTTTAGACAAAAACGGTTGATTTTCGACAATATTTTGCTTTGAACAAGAAAACTTATATCAAACTGACTAAAAACGTCTTATTTTAGCACAAAACAAAAGATTTGCGTTATAGTCTTAACGAGAGCTGTTAATTTCAGACGGTTCTATGCTTTGAAACGAGTAAACTTTCACTGAACAGAGGAGAAACATCTTATTTCGCCTTTTAAAAACGATTCATGCCACAGTTTGAATAAAAACCAATTATTTTCGTTAATTAATTGTTACAAACAAGAAACCTTACATCAAAGTAACTGAAAACCCCTTATTCAGGCACAGAAATTCGAATTACGTTTCAGTCTGGACAAAAACTGCTTACTTTAGACGATCCTTTGTTTTGAATACAAAAACTTACATTAAAAAGATTAAAAACGTCTTATTCTGGCTGAAAACTGCAAATTATATATTACTCTAGATAAAAGCAATTTAACCTGATTACTCCTTTACTTAGAATAGAGTAAACTAGTATAAAACTTAATGAAAACTTTAAATTTCGTCTCAAAGAAATAATTTGCGTTATAGTTTTGACCAGCACTGTTTATTTCAAACGAATTTATGATTTGAAACTAATGAACTTTTATGGGGCAGATGCAAAACCACATATTACCATATAAAGCGTTGTTTTAAAGCAAAGTATTACCTTTTGCAACAAGAAATTTCACGTCCAAGAAACTGAAAACTTCGTATCCATGCATAAATATCAAATTACGTAACAGTTTAGGCAAATACAGCTTATTTTAAACGATTCTTTGCTATAAACAAGAAAAATTTTATCAAGCATATTGAAAACGTCTTATTCTCGAAAATAAGAGCAAATTATGTATCAGTTTTAACAAAAGCGGATTACTCTGTTTGATTCTATGCTTAGAGTAGAGTCAACTACTATAAAACGTAATGAAAACTCTATATTCAAGCACAAAAGAACAAATTACGTTATAGTTTTGACAAAAAAAAATATTTCGGACGATTACATACTTCGAAGTAAGCAAACTTTAATTGAACAAGTGCAAAAGCTAATACTTTGCTTTAAAATAACGATTTATGTGGTAATATGGTATTTTGCATCTGTCCTATAAAAGTTTACTCGTTTCGCTCCATTGAATCATTCGAAATAAATTATTTTGACACAACAACAACGAAAATAATTTATTTTTGTTTAAACTGTAACATAAGTCGCTGTTATAAAACGAACTAAGACGTTTGGCATCTGTTGATTGAAAGTTTTCTCGTTTGGGGGCATAAAAACGTTTGAAATTAACAGTTCTGGTCAAAACTATAACGTAAATTATTTCTTTGTATCATTTTAAAGATTTGCGTTATAGTCTTGACGAGAACTGTTAATTTCAAACGATTCTATGCTTTGAAACCAGTATACTTTCACTGAACAGAGGCAAAACGTCTGATTTCGCCTTTAAAAAACGATTTATGTCACAGTTTGGATTAAAACCAATGATTTTCGTTTATTCATTGTTACAAACAAGAAACCTTACATCAAAGAAACTGAAAACCTCTTATTCAGGCCCAGAAAATCAAATTACGTTTCAGTCTAGACACAAATTGCTTATTTTAGACGATTCTTTCTTTTGAACACGAAAACTTACATTAAAAAGTTTAAAAACGTCTTATTCTGGCTCAAAACTGCAAATTATGTATTACTTTGGATAAAAGCAGTTTATCCTGATTACTCCTTTGCTTAGAATAGAGCAAACTTGTATAAAACTTAATGAAAACTTTAAATTTCGTCTCAAAGAAATAATTTACGTTATAGTTGTGACCAGAACTGTTAATTTCAAACGATTTTATGCCCCCAAACAAGAAAACTTTCACTAAACAAATGCCAAACGTCTTAGTTCGTTTTATAAAAGCGACTTATGATACAGTTTAAACAAAAACAAATTATTTTCGTTGTTGTTGTGTTAAAATAATTTATTTCGAATGATTCAATGGAGCGAAACGAGTAAACTTTTATAGGACAGATGCAAAATACCATATTACCACATAAATCGTTATTTTAGAGCAAGGTATTAGCTTTTGCACTTGTTCAATTAAAGTTTGCTTACTTCGAAGTATGTAATCGTCCGGAATATTTTTTTTTGTCAAAACTATAACGTAATTTGTTCTTTTGAGCTTGAATATAGAGTTTTCATTACGTTTTAAAGTAGTTTACTCTACTCTAAGCATAGAATCAAACAGAGTAATCCGCTTTTGTTAAAACTGATACATAATTTGCTCTTATTTTCGAGAATAAGACGTTTTCAATATGCTTGATATAATTTTTCTTGTTTATAGCAAGGAATCGTTTAAAATAAGCTGTATTTGCCTAAACTGATACGTAATTCGATATTTATGCATGGATACGAAGTTTTCAGTTTCTTTGACGTGAAATTTCTTGTTGCAAAAAGTAATACTTTGCTTTAAAACAACGCTTTATATGGTAATATGTGGTTTTGCATCTGCCCCATAAAAGTTCATTAGTTTCGAATCATAAATTCGTTTGAAATAAACAGTGCTGGTCAAAACTATAACGTAAATTATTTCTTTGAGACGAAATTTAAAGTTTTCATTAAGTTTTATACAAGCTTGCTCTATTCTAAGCAAAGGAGTAATCAGGATAAATTGCTTTTATCTAGAGCAATATATAATTTGCAGTTTTCAGCCAGAATAAGACGTTTTTAATCTTTTTAATGTAAGTTTTCGTGTTCAAAACAAAGGATCGTCTAAAATAAGCAGTTTTTGTCTAGACTGAAACGTAATTCGAATTTCTGTGCCTGAATAAGGGGTTTTCAGTTTCTTTGATGTAAGGTTTCTTGTTTGTAACAATGAATTACCAAAAATAATTGGTTTTTATCCAAACTGTGGCATGAATCAGCTTTAAGACTATAACGCAAATCTTTTGTTTTGTGCTAAAATAAGACGTTTTTAGTCAGTTTGATGTAAGTTTTCTTGTTGAAAGCAAAATATTATCGAAAATCAACCGATTTTGTCTAAACTGATACAAAATTCGGTGGTTTGTGTCCGAATACAAAGTATTCAGATTCTTTAATGTTAGGTTTGCTGCTTCTAACAAAGAATCAACGAAAATATTTTGTTTTAATACAAACTGCAATATAAAATGTCTTTATAGGACAAAACATGATGTTTGGCATCTGTTTAATAAAAATTTACTCGTTTGGAAGCATAGAATCATTCCAAATAAGGTATTCTCGTCAAAACTATAATGTAATTAGTATTTTGTGCTAGAATACAACGTTTTTGTTAAATTTTTTAACAATTTTGTCTATTTTAGGCAATGAAACGAATAGGATTAGCTGCCTTTATCCAAAGTGATACATAAATTGCTCTTTTATGCCAGATTAATACGTTTTTAGTCTGTTCGATGTAAGTTTTCTTGTTCAAAGCAAAAGATCGTCTAAAATAAGCCGTTTTTGTTTGAACTGATGAACAATTCAGACTGAGAGTCAACAAAAATTATTTGTTTTAATCCAAACTGATACTTTTTGACCCTATAAGAGTCCTATAAGAGTCCGAGATACGCCGTTCTCGTCAAGTCTATAACGTAATTCGTTTTTTTGTGTCAGAATACGACGTTTTCTGTCTGTTTAATATAAGTTTTTAATAATAATAATAATAATAATAATAATAATAATAATAATAATAATAATAATAATAAAAATAATAATAGAAAAAAAAAGTAAGCATAGTTTTCTAAGCAAAATTAAAGCTTATTTTGTGTGTTATATGAGCGTTTTTTCATTTCTATGCAAGAAATCATCTGTGATCTGTGTTTTTAGGCAAGAAATTGTCAAAAATTAATAACTCAATTCAAAACTGGTATAAAAACATTTACTATACAAAAGTTAATAATAATAATAATAATATTAATAATAATAATAATAATAATAATAATAATAATAATAATAATAATAATAATAATAGTAATAATAATAATAATAATAATAATACTAATAGTAATAAAAATATGCTTAGTTTTCTAAGCAAAAATGAAGCTTATTTTGTGTGTTATATGAGCGTTTTCTCTTTTCTATGCAAGAGATCATCTGTGATCTGTGTTTTTAGGCAAGAAATTGTCAAAAATTAATAACTCAATTCAAAACTGGTATAAAAACATTTACTATACAAAAGTTAATAATAATAATAATAATAATAATAATAATAATAATAATAATAATAATATTAATAATAATAATAATAATAGTAATAGTAACAAAAGTAATAATAATAATAATACTTTTAATAAGGAAAAATGAAGCTTATTTTGTGTGTTACATGAGCGTTTTCTCATTTCTATGCAAAAGATCATGTGTGATCTGTGTTTTTAGGCAATCTAAGCTATTTTATAGTTTTTAGGCAAGAAATTGGCTAAAATTAATCACTCATTTTAAAACTGGTATAAAAACAATACTATACAAAAGTTATAATCGGTTTTTAATAATAATAATAATAATAATAATAATAATAATAATAACAATAATAATAATAATAATAATAATAATAATAATAACAATAATAATAATAATGATAATAATAATAATAATAATAATAATAATAATAATAATAATAATAATAATAATAATAATAACAATAATATTAATAAAAATAATAATAATAGTAATAAAAGTAAGCTTAGTTTTCTAAGCAAAAATGAAGCTTATTTTGTGTGTTATATGAGTGTTTTCTCATTTCTATGCAAGAAATCATCTGTGATCTGTGTTTTTAGGCGAGAAATTGTCTAAAATTAATAACTCATTTTAAAACTGGTATAAAAACATTTACTATACAAAAGTTAATAATAATAATAATAATAATAATAATAATAATAATAATAATAATAATAATAATAATAATAATAATAATAATATTAATAATAATAATAATAATAGTAATAGTAACAAAAGTAATAATAATAATACTTTTAATAAGGAAAAATGGAGCTTATTTTGTGTGTTACATGAGCGTTTTCTCATTTCTATGCAAAAGATCATGTGTGATCTGTGTTTTTAGGCAATCTAAGCCATTTTATAGTTTTTAATATTTAACAAAAATTAGCTTTAAAATAAAATGTTTGAAAAACTGAAATTAATCTAAATTAATTGTGTCTAACACTTTAGTAGAGGAAAAAGGAGGAGACATAAAAGTCACAAAAGTCTTAGAGTTGTCTTTAGTCGTCATATTAATAACAATAACATATAATATAATAATAATATAATTATAATAACAATACTAGTAGTACTAAATTTGCTTATATGCAAGCGCGTAATGAAGATAACAGTTTTTTTTGTTTTTTGCTTATATCTCGAAAACAGATACTCCTATCAATTTTTACCTTTTTACCAAAATTAAAGTTGATAAAATTTCCTACAAAATACTTATTTGCATTTTTCATGTAGAACTAACCATAAGCGAGATATAAGTTTGAAAATAATTAATAATTAAAAAAAAATGTGTTTTAACAAAAAATGTATTGTGATTTAAAATACACTTAATTTATTGGGTCTAATACTTAATTAGAAGAAAAAGGAGGTGACAGTAAATGCTGCATTTTCGTCTTCGTCTCAAACATTAAAAACTGAATTACATTTTTGTTCAGTAACTGTCGTCGAAGACGAAAATGCAGCATTTACAAACGACTCTAAAAACTTCAGTGACTTTTATGTCATCTCCTTTTTCCTCTACTAATGTGTTAGTTTAATTTAGTTTAATTTCAGTTTTTCAAACATTTTATTTTAAAGCAAATTTTTGTTAAATATTAATTATATCCAACTCTATAACTCGCTTATGGTTGGTCCTACAAGAAAAATGCAAACAACTATTTTGTAGGAAATTTTATCAGCTTTAATTTTGAATGAAAGATAAAAATTGATAGGAGTAACTGTTTTCGAGATATAAGCAAAAAACAAAAAAATTGTTACCTTAATTAAGCGCTTGCATATAAGCAAATTTAGTACTACTAGTATTGTTATTATTAATGTTATTGTTATTAATATGACGACTAAAGACAACTTTAAGACTTTATTGACTTTTATGTCTCCTCTTTTTTCCTCTACTAAAGTGTTAGACACAATTAATTTAGTTTAATTTCAGTTTTTTAAACATTTTATTTTAAAACAAATTTTTGTTAAAGTTTATTTATATCCAACTCTATAACTCGCTTATGGTTAGTCTTACAAAAGAAATGCAAATAACTATTTTGTTGGAAATTTTATCAGCTTTAATTTTGAAAGAAAAATAAAAATTGACAGGAGTAATTGTTTTCGAGATATAAGCAAAAAACCAAAGTGAAAACTGTTACAGTTACTGAACAAAAATGTAATTCAGTTTTCAATGTTTGAGACGAAGACGAAAATGCAGCATTTAAAAACGACTCTGAAGACTTCAGCGACTTTTATGTCACCTCCTTTTTCTTCTAATAAAGTATTGGACCCAATAAATTAAGTGAATTTTAAATCACAAGGCATTTTCTGTTAAAGCACTTTTGTTTTAAATATTAATTATTTTCAAACTTATATCTCACTTATGGTTAGTCGTACATGAAAAATGCAAATAACTATTTTGTAGGAAATTTTATCAGCTTTAATTCTAGTAAAAAGATAAAAATTGATAGGAGTAACTGTTTTCGAGATATAAGCTAGAAACCAAAAAACTGTTACCTTACTTAAGCGCTTGCATATAAGCAAATTTAGTACTAAAAACAACTCTGAAGACTTTGGTGACTTTTATGTCTTCTCTTTTTTCCTATACTAAAGTGTTAGACCCAATTAATTTAGTTTAATATCGGTTTTTCAAACATTTTATTTTAAAGCTAATTTTTGTTAAAGATTATTTATATCCAACTCTATAACTCGCTTATGGTTGGTCCTACAAAAAAATGCATATAACTATTTTGTAGGAAATGTTATCAGCTTTAATTTTGAAAAAAAGATAAAAATTGATAGGAGTAACTGTTTTCGAGATATAAGCAAGAAACCAAAAAACTATTACCTTAATTCAGCGTTTGCATATAATCAAATTTAGTACTATTAGTTTTATTATTATTAATGTTATTGTTATTAATATGACGACTAAAGACGATTCTGAAACCTTTAGAGACTTTTATGTCTTCTCCTTTTTCCTCCACTAAAGTGTTAGGCACAATTAATTTAGTTTAATTTCAGTTTTTCAAACATTTTATTTTAAAGCAAATTTTTGGTAGATATTATTTATATCCATCTCTATAACTCGCTTATGCTTGGTTCTACAAGAAAAATGCAAATAATTACTTTGTTGGAAATTTTATCAGCTTTAATTTTGAAAGAAAGATAAAATTTGATAGGTGTAACTGTTTTTGAGATATAAGCAAAAAACCAATAAAAAAACTGTAACTGTTACTAAACAAAAATGTAATTCAGTTTTCAATGTTTGAGACGAAGACGAAAATGCAGCATTTAAAACGACTCTGAAGACTTCAGTGACTTTCATGTCACCTCCTTTTTCTTCTAATAAAGTATTGGACCCAATAAATTAAGTGAATTTTAAATCACAAGGCATTTTCTGTTAAAGCACTTTTGTTTTAAATATTAATTATTTTCAAACTTATATCTCACTTATGGTTAGTCGTACATGAAAAATGCAAATAACTATTTTGTAGGAAATTTTATCAGCTTTAATTCTAGTAAAAAGATAAAAATTGATAGGAGTAACTGTTTTCGAGATATAAGCTAGAAACCAAAAAACTGTTACCTTACTTAAGCGCTTGCATATAAGCAAATTTAGTACTATTAGTATTATTATTATTAATGTTATTGTTATTAATATGACGACTAAAAACGACTATGAAGACTTTAGTGACCTTTATGTCTTCTTCTTTTTCCTCTACTAAAGTGTTAGACACAATTAATTTAGTTTAATTTTAGTTTTTCAAACATTTTATTTTAAAGCAAATTTTTGTTAAAGATTATTTATATCCAACTCTATAACTCGCTTATGGTTGGTCTCACAAAAGAAATGCAAATAACTATTTTGTAGGAAATTTTATGAGCTTTAATTTTGAAAAAAAGATAAAAATTGATAGGAGTAATTGTTTTCGAGATATAAGCAAAAAACCAAAGTAAAAACTGTTACAGTTACTGAACAAAAATGTAATTCAGTTTTCAATGTTTGAGACGAAGTCGAAAATGCAGCATTTAAAAACGACTCTGAAGACTTCAGTGACTTATATATGTCACCTCCTTTTTCTTCTAAAAAAGTATTGGACCTAATAAATTAAGTGTATTTTATATCACAAAACATTTTCTGTTAAAGCACTTTTTTTTTAAATATTAATTATTTTCAAACTTATATCTCGCTTATGGTTAGTCCTACATGAGAAATGCAAATAACTATTTTGTAGGAAATTTTATCAGCTTTAATTTTAGTAAAACGATAAAAATTGATAGGAGTAACTGTTTTCGAGATATAAGCAAGAAACCAAAAAACTGTTACCTTAATTAAGCGATTGCATATAAGCAAATTTAGTACTATTTGTATTATTATTATTAATGTTATTGTTATTAATATGACGACTAAAGACGACTCTGAAACCTTTTGTGACTTTTATGTCTTTTTCTTTTTCCTCTACTAAAGTGTTAGACACAATTAAATTAGTTTAATTTCAGTTTTTCAAACATTTTATTTTAAAGCAAATTTTTGTTAAATATTATTCATATCCAACTCTATAACTCGCATATGGTTGGTCTTACAGGAAAAATGTAAATAACGATTTTGTAGAAAATTTTATCAGCTTTAATTTTGAAAGAAAGATAAAAATTGATAGGAGTAACAGTTTTCGAGATATAAGCAAAAAACCAATAAGAAAACTGTAACTGTTACTGAACAAAAATGTAATTCAGTTTTAAATGTTTGAGACGAAGACAAAAATGCAGCATTTAAAATCGACTCTGAAAACTTCAGTGACTTTTATGTCACCTCCTTTTTCTTCTAATAAAGTATTGGACCCAATAAATTAAGTGTATTTTAAATCACAAGACATTTTCTGTTAAAGCAATTTTTTTTTAAATATTAATTATTTTCAAACTTATATCTCGCTTATGGTTAGTCCTACATGAAAAATGCAAATTACTATTTTGTAGGAAATTTTATCAGCTTTAATTTTAGTAAAAAGATAAAAATTGATAGGAGTAACTGTTTTCGAGATGTAAGCAAGAGACCAAAAAACTGTTATCTTAATTAAGCGCTTGCATATAAGCAAATTTAGTACTAAAAACAACTCTGAAGACTTTGGTGACTTTTATGTCTTCTCATTTTTCCTCTACTAAAGTGTTAGACCCAATTAATTTAGTTTAATATCGGTTTTTCAAACATTTTATTTTAAAGCACATTTTTGTTAAAGATTATTTATATCCAACTCTATAACTCGCTTATGGTTGGTCCTACAAAAAAATGCAAATAACTATTTTGTAGGAAATTTTATCAGCTTTAATTTTGAAAAAAAGATAAAAATTGATAGAAGTAACTGTTTTCGAGATATGAGCAAGAAACCAAAAAACTGTTACCTTAATTAAGCGTTTGCATATAAGCAAATTTAGTACTTTTAGTATTATTATTATTAATGTTATTGTTATTAATATGACGACTAAAGACGACTCTGAAACATTTAGTGACTTTTATGTCTTCTCCTTTTTCCTCTACTAAAGTGTTAGACACAGTTAATTTAGTTTAATTCCGGTTTTTCAAGCATTTTATTTTAAAGCAAATTTTTGTTAAATATTATTTATATCCAACTCTATAACTCGTTTATGCTTGGTCCTACAAGAAAAATGTAAATAACTATTTTGTTGGAAATTTTATCAGCATTAATTTTGAAAGAAAGATAAAATTTGATAGGAGTAACTGTTTTCGAAATATAAGCAAAAAACCAATAAGAAAACTGTAACTGTTACTGAACAAAAATGTAATTCAGTTTTTAATGTTTGAGACGAAGACAAAAATGCAGCATTTAAAAACGACTCTGAAAACTTCAGTGACTTTTATGTCACCTTCTTTTTCTTCTAATAAAGTATTGGACCCAATAAATTAAGTGTATTTTAAATCACAAGACATTTTCTGTTAAAACACTTTTTTTAATTATTAATTATTTAACTTATATCTCGCTTATGGTTAGTTCTACATGAAAAATGCAAATAACTATTTTGTAGGAAATTTTATCTCCTTTAATTTTGGTGAAAAAGTAAAAATTGATAGGAGTAACTGTTTTCGAGATATAAGCAAAAAACAAAAAAACTGTTACCTTAATTAAGCGCATGCATATAAGCAAATTTAGTACTACTAGTATTGTTATTATAAATGTTATTGTTATTAATATGACGACTAAAGACAACTCTAAGACTTTTGTGACTTTTATGTCTCCTCCTTTTTCCTCTACTAAAGTGTTAGACACAATTAATTTAGATTAATTTCAGTTTTTCAAACATTTTATTTTAAAGCTAATTTTTGTTAAATATTAAAAACTATAAAATGGCTTAGATTGCCTAAAAACACAGATCACACATGATCTTTTGCATAGAAATGAGAAAACGCTCATGTAACACACAAAATAAGCTCCATTTTTCCTTATTAAAAGTATTATTATTATTATTACTTTTGTTGCTATTACTATTATTATTATTATTATTATTATTATTATTATTATTATTATTATTATTATTAACTTTTGTATAGTAAATGCGTTTATACCAGTTTTAAAATGAGTTATTAATTTTAGACAATTTCTTGCCTAAAAACACAGATCACAGATGATTTCTTGCATAGAAATGAGAAAACACTCATATAACACACAAAATAAGCTTCATTTTTGCTTAGAAAACTAAGCTTACTTTTATTACTATTATTATTATTTTTATTAATATTATTGTTATTATTATTATTATTATTATTATTATTATTGTTATTATTATTATTATTATTATTATTATTATTATTATTATTATTATTATTATTATTATTATTATTATTATTAATATTATTATTATTATTATTAACTTTTGTATAGTAAATGTTTTTATACCAGTTTTGAATTGAGTTATTAATTTTTGACAATTTCTTGCCTAAAAACACAGATCACAGATGATTTCTTGCATAGAAATGAGAAAACGCTCATATAACACACAAAATAAGCTTCATTTTTGCTTAGAAAACTAAGCTTACTTTTATTACTATTATTATTTTTATTATTATTATTATTATTATTATTATTATTATTATTATTATTAAAAACTTATATTAAACAGACAGAAAACGTCGTATTCTGACACAAAAAACGAATTACGTTATAGACTTGACGAGTACGGCGTATCTCGGACTCTTATAGGACTCTTATAGGGTCAAAAAGTATCAGTTTGGAGTAAAACAAATTATTTTTGTTGACTCTCAGTCTAAATTGTTCATCAGTTCAAACAAAAACGGCTTATTTTAGACGATCTTTTGCTTTGAACAAGAAAACTTACATCGAACAGACTAAAAACGTATTAATCTGGCATAAAAGAGCAATTTATGTATCACTTTGGATAAAGGCAGCTAATCCTATTCGTTTCATTGCCTAGAATAGACAAAATTGTTAAAAAATTTAACAAAAACGCTGTATTCTAGCACAAAATACTAATTACATTATAGTTTTGACGAGAATACCTTATTTGGAATGATTCTATGCTTCCAAACGAGTAAATTTTTATTAAACAGATGCCAAACATCATGTTTTGTCCTATAAAGACATTTTATATTGCAGTTTGTATTAAAACAAAATATTTTCGTTGATTCTTTGTTAGAAGCAGCAAACCTAACATTAAAGAATCTGAAAACTTTGTATTCGGACACAAACCACCGAATTTTGTATCAGTTTAGACAAAAACGGTTGATTTTCGACAATATTTTGCTTTCAACAAGAAAACTTACATCAAACTGACTAAAAACGTCTTATTTTAGCACAAAACAAAAGATTTGCGTTATAGTCTTAAAGCTGATTCATGCCACAGTTTGGATAAAAACCAATTATTTTTGGTAATTCATTGTTACAAACAAGAAACCTTACATCAAAGAAACTGAAAACCCCTTATTCAGGCACAGAAATTCGAATTACGTTTCAGTCTAGACAAAAACTGCTTATTTTAGACGATCCTTTGTTTTGAACACGAAAACTTACATTAAAAAGATTAAAAACGTCTTATTCTGGCTGAAAACTGCAAATTATATATTGCTCTAGATAAAAGCAATTTATCCTGATTACTCCTTTGCTTAGAATAGAGCAAACTTGTATAAAACTTAATGAAAACTTTAAATTTCGTCTCAAAGAAATAATTTACGTTATAGTTTTGACCAGCACTGTTTATTTCAAACGAATTTATGATTCGAAACTAATGAACTTTTATGGGGCAGATGCAAAACCAGATATTACCATATAAAGCGTTGTTTTAAAGCAAAGTATTACCTTTTGCAACAAGAAATTTCACGTCAAAGAAACTGAAAACTTCGTATCCATGCATAAATATCGAATTACATATCAGTTTAGGCAAATACAGCTTATTTTAAACGATTCCTTGCTATAAACAAGAAAAATTTTATCAAGCATATTGAAAACGTCTTATTCTCGAAAATAAGAGCAAATTATGTATCAGTTTTAACAAAAGCGGATTACTCTGTTTGGTTCTATGCTTAGAGTAGAGTAAACTACTTTAAAACGTAATGAAAACTCTATATTCAAGCTCAAAAGAACAAATTACGTTATAGTTTTGACAAAAAAAAATATTCCGGACGATTACATACTTCGAAGTAAGCAAACTTTAATTGAACAAGTGCAAAAGCTAATACTTTGCTCTAAAATAACGATTTATGTGGTAATATCGAATTTTGCATTTGTCCTATAAAAGTTTACTCGTTTCGCTCCATTGAATCATTCGAAATAAATTATTTTAACACAACAACAACGAAAATAATTTGTTTTTGTTTAAACTGTATCATAAGTCGCTTTTATAAAACGAACTAAGACGTTTGGCATTTGTTTAGTGAAAGTTTTCTTGTTTGGAGGCATAAAATCGTTTGAAATTAACATTTCTGGTCACAACTATAACGTAAATTATTTCTTTGAGACGAAATTTAAAGTTTTCATTAAGTTTTATACAAGTTTGCTCTATTCTAAGCAAAGGAGTAATCAGGATAAACTGCTTTTATCCAAAGTAATACATATTTTGCAGTTTTGAGCCAGAATAAGACGTTTTTAATCTTTTTAATGTAAGTTTTCGTGTTCAAAAGAAAGAATCGTCTAAAATAAGCAATTTGTGTCTAGACTGAAACGTAATTTGATTTTCTGGGCCTGAATAAGAGGTTTTCAGTTTCTTTGATGTAAGGTTTCTTGTTTGTAACAATGAATAAACGAAAATCATTGGTTTTAATCCAAACTGTGACATAAATCGTTTTTTAAAGGCGAAATCAGACGTTTTGCCTCTGTTCAGTGAAAGTATACTGGTTTCAAAGCATAGAATCGTTTGAAATTAACAGTTCTCGTCAAGACTATAACGCAAATCTTTAAAGTGATACAAAGAAATAATTTACGTTATAGTTTTGACCAGAACTGTTAATTTCAAACGTTTTTATGCCCCCAAACGAGAAAACTTTCAATAAACAGATGCCAAACGTCTTAGTTCGTTTTATAAAAGCGACTTATGTTACAGTATAAACAAAAACAAATTATTTTCGTTGTTGTTGTGTCAAAATAATTTATTTCGAATGATTCAATGGAGCGAAACGACTAAACTTTTATAGGACAGATGCAAAATACCATATTACCACATAAATCGTTATTTTAAAGCAAAGTATTAGCTTTTGCACTTGTTCAATTAAAGTTTGCTTACTTCGAAGTATGTAATCGTCCGAAATATTTTTTTTTTGCCAAAACTATAACGTAATTTGTTCTTTTGAGCTTGAATATAGAGTTTTCATTACGTTTTATGGTAGTTTACTCTACTCTAAGCATAGAATAAAACAGAGTAATCTGCTTTTGTTAAAACTGATACATAATTTGCTCTTATTTTCGAGAATAAGACGTTTTCAATATGCTTGATAAAATTTTTCTTGTTTATAGCAAGGAATCGTTTAAAATAAGCTGTAATTGCCTAAACTGATACGTAATTCGATATTTATGCATGGATACGAAGTTTTCAGTTTCTTTGACGTGAAATTTCTTGTTGCAAAAGGTAATACTTTGCTTTAAAACAATGCTTTATATGGTAATATGTGGTTTTGCATCTGCCCCATAAAAGTTCATTAGTTTCGAATCATAAATTCGTTTGAAATAAACACTGCTGGTCAAAACTATAACGTAAATTATTTCTTTGAGACTAAATTTAAAGTTTTCATTAAATTTTATAAAAGTTTACTCTATTCTAAGTAAAGGAGTAATCAGGATAAATTGCTTTTATCTAGAGTAATATATAATTTGCAGTTTTCAGCCAGAATAAGACGTTTTTAATCTTTTTAATGTAAGTTTTCGTGTTCAAAACAAAGGATCGTCTAAAATAAGCAGCTTTTGTCCAGACTGAAACGTAATTCGAATTTTTGTGCCTGAATAAGGGGTTTTCAGTTTCTTTGATGTAAGGTTTCTTGTTTGTAACAATGAATTAACAAAAATAATTGGTTTTTATCCAAACTGTGTCATGAATCAGCTTTAAGACTATAACGCAAATCTTTTGTTTTGTGCTAAAATAAGACGTTTTTAATCAGTTTGATATAAATTTTCTTGTTCAAAGCAAAATATTGTCGAAAATTAACCGTTTTTGTCTCAACTGATACAAAATTCGGTGGTTTGTGTCCGAATACAAAGTTTTCAGATTCTTTAATGTTAGGTTTGCTGCTTCTAACAAAGAATCAACGAAAATATTTTGTTTTAATACAAACTGCAATATAAAATGTCTTTATAGGACAAAACATGATGTTTGGCATCTGTTTAATAAAAATTTACTCGTTTGGAAGCATAGAATCATTCCAAATAAGCTATTCTCGTCGAAACTATAATGTAATTAGTATTTTGTGCTAGAATACAGCGTTTTTGTTAGATTTATTAACAATTTTGTCTATTTTAAGAAATGAAACGAATAGTATTAGCTGCCTTTATCTAAAGTAATACATAAATTGCTCTTTTATGCCAGATTAATACGTTTTTAGTCTGTTCGATGTAAGTTTTCTTGTTCAAAGCAAAAGATCGTCTAAAATAAGCCGTTTTTGTTTGAACTGATGAACAATTCAGACTGAGAGTCAACAAAAATAATTTATTTTAATCCAAACTGATACTTTTTGACCCTATGAGAGTCCTATAAGAGTCCGAGATACGCCGTTCTCGTCAAGTCTATAACGTAATTCGTTTTTTTGTGTCAGAATACGACGTTTTCTGTCTGTTTAATATAAGTTTTTAATAATAATAATAATAATAATAACAATAATAATAATAATAATAATAAAAATAATAATACTAATAATAGTAATAATAATAATAATAATAAAAATAATAATAGTAATAAAAGTAAGCTTAGTTTTCTAAGCAAAAATGAAGCTTATTTTGTGTTATATGAGCGTTTTCTCATTTCTATGCAAGAAATCATCTGTGATCTGTGTTTTTAGGCAAGAAATTGTCTAAAATTAATAACTCATTTTAAAACTGGTATAAAAACATTTACTATACAAAAGTTAATAATAATAATAATAATAATAATAATAATAATAATAATAATATATTAATAATAGTAATAAAAATAATAATAATAATAATAATAATAATAATAATAATAATAATAATAATAATAATAATAATAATAATAATGATAATAATACTTATAATAATGAATTTCTTTCTAAATTAAAGCTTAGTTTTTCTAAGCAAAAATGATGCTTATTTTGTGTTATCTGAGCGTTTTCTTATTTCTATGCAAGAGATCATCTGTGATCTGTGTTTTTAGGCAAGAAATTGTCTAAAATTAATAACTCATTTTAAAACTGGTATAAAAACATTTACTATACAAAAGTTATAATGGGTTTTTAATAATAATAATATTAATGATAATAATAATAATAATAATAATAATAATAATAATAATAATAATAATAATAATAATAATAATAATAATAATAATAATAATAATAATAATAATAATAGTAATAATAATAATAATAATAATAATAAAAATAATAATAATAGTAGTAATAAAAGTAAGCTTAGTTTTCTAAGCAAAAATGAAGCTTATTTTGTGTTATATGAGCGTTTTCTCATTTCTATGCAAAAGATCATGTGTGATCTGTGTTTTTAGGCAATCTAAGCCATTTTATAGTTTTTAGGCAAGAAATTGGCTAAAATTAATCACTCATTTTAAAACTGGTATAAAAACAATACTATACAAAAGTTATAATCGGTTTTTAATAATAATAATAATAATAATAATAATAATAATAATAATAATAATAATAATAATAATAATAACAATAATAATAATAATAATAATAATAATAACAATAATAATAATAATAATAATAATAATAATAATTAAAATAATATTAATAGTAATAAAAGTAAGCTTAGTTTTCTAAGCAAAAAGGAAGCCTATTTTGTGTGTTATATGAGTGTTTTCTCATTTCTATGCAAAAGATCATGTGTGATGTGTGTTTTTAGGCAATCTAAGCCATTTTATAGTTTATAATATTTAACAAAAATTTGCTTTAAAATAAAATGTTTGAAAAACTGAAATTAAACTAAATTAATTGTGTCTAACACTTTAGTAGAGGAAAAAGGAGGAGACATAAAAGTCACTAAAGTCTTAGAGTTGTCTTTAGTCGTCATATTAATAACAATAACATTTATAATAACAATACTAGTAGTACTAAATTTGCTTATATGCAAGCGCTTAATTAAGGTAACAGTTTTTTTGTTTTTTGCTTATATCTCGAAAACAGTTACACCTATAAATTTTTACTTTTTCACCAAAATTTAAGGTGATAAATTTTCCTACAAAATAGTTATTTGTATTTTTCATGTAGAACTAACCATAAGCGAGATATAAGTTTGAAAGTAATTAATAATTAAAAAAAAGTGTTTTAACAGAAAATGTCTTGTGATTTATAATACACTTAATTTATTGGGTCCAATACTTTATTAGAAGAAAAAGGAGGTGACATAAAAGTCACTGAAATTTTCAGAGTCGTTTTTAAATGCTGCATTTTTGTCTTCGTTTCAAACATTGAAAACTGAATTACATTTTTGTTCAGTAACAGTTACAGTTTTCTTATTGGTTTTTTGCTTATATCTCGAAAACAGTTACTCCTATCAAATTTTATCTTTCTTTCACAATTAAAGCTGATAAAATTTCCAACAAAATAGTTATTTGCACCTCATTTTTCTTCTAATTAAGTATTGGACCCAATAAATTAAGTGTATTTTAAATCACAAGACATTTTCTGTTAAAACACTTTTTTTTTTAATTATTAATTATTTTCAAACTTATATCTCGCTTATGGTTTGTTCTACATGAAAAATGCAAATAACTCTTTTGCAGGAAATTTTATCATCATTAATTTTGGTGAAAAGGTAAAAATTGATAGGAGTAACTGTTTTCGAGATATAAGCAAGAAACCAAAAAACTATTACTTTAATGCAGCGTTTGCATATAAGCAAATTTAGTACTATTAGTTTTATTATTATTAATGTTATTGTTATTAATATGACGACTAAAGACGATTCTGAAACCTTAAGAGACTTTTATGTCTTCTCCTTTTTCCTCCACTAAAGTGTTAGACACAATTAATTTAGTTTAATTTCAGTTTTTCAAACATTTTATTTTAAAGCAAATTTTTGTTAGATATTATTTATATTCATCTCTATAACTCGCTTATGCTTGGTCCTACAAGAAAAATGCAAATAATTACTTTGTTGGAAATTTTATCAGATTTAATTTTGAGAGAAAGATAAAATTTGATAGGTGTAACTGTTTTTGAGATATAAGCAAAAAACCAATAAGAAAACTGTAACTGTTACTGAACAAAAATGTAATTCAGTTTTCAATGTTTGAGACGAAGACGAAAATGCAGCATTTAAAAACGACTCTGAAGACTTCAGTGACTTTTATGTCACCTCCTTTTTCTTCTAATAAAGTATTAGAACCAATAAATTAAGTGTATTTTAAATCACAAGGCATTTTCTGTTAATGCACTTTTGTTTTAAATATTAATTATTTTCAAACTTATAGCTCGCTTATGGTTAGTCGTACATGAAAAATGCAAATAACTATTTTGTAGGAAATTTTATCAGCTTTAATTTTAGTAAAAAAATAAAAATTGATAGGAGTAATTGTTTTTGAGATGTAAGCTAGAAACCAAAAAACTGTTACCTTAATTAAGCGCTTGCATATAAGCAGATTTAGTACTATTAGTATTATTATTATTAATGTTATTGTTATTAATATGACGACTAAAAACGACTCTGAAGACTTTAGTGACCTTTATGTCTTCTCCTTTTTCCTCTACTAAAGTGTTAGACACAAATAATTTGGTTTAATTTTAGTTTTTCAAACATTTTATTTTAAAGCAAATTTTTGTTAAAGATTATTTATATCCAACTCTATAACTCGCTTATGGTTGGTCCTACAAAAAAATGCAAATAACTATTTTGTAGGAAATTTCATCAGCTTTAATTTTGAAAAAAAGATAAAAATTGATAGGAGTAACTGTTTTCGAGATATAAGCAAGAAACCAAAAAACTGTTACCTTAATTAAGCGTTTGCATATAAGCAAATTTAGTACTTTTAGTATTATTATTATTAATGTTATTGTTATTAATATGACGACTAAAGACGACTCTGAAACATTTAGTGACTTTTATGTCATCTCCTTTTTCCTCTACTAAAGTGTTAGACACAATTAATTTAGTTTAATTCCGGTTTTTCAAGCATTTTATTTTAAAGCAAATTTTTGTTAAATATTATTTATGTCCAACTCTATAACTCGTTTATGCTTGGTCCTACAAGAAAAATGTTAATAACTATTTTGTTGGAAATTTTATCAGCTTTAATTTTAGTAAAAAGATAAAAATTGACAAGAGTAACTGTTTTCGAGATATAAGCAAGAAACTGTTACCTTAATTAAGCGCTTGCATATAAGCAAATTTAGTAATATTAGTATTATTATTATTAATGTTATTGTTATTAATTTGACGACTAAAAACGACTCTGAAGACTTTGGTGACTTTTATGTCTTCTTCTTTTTCCTCTACTAAAGTGTTAGACTCAATTAATTTAGTTTAATTTCGGTTTTTCAAACATTTTATTTTAAAGCAAATTTTTGTTAAAGATTGTTTATATCCAACTCTATAACTCGCTTATGGTTGGTCTTACAAAAGAAATGCAAATAACTATTTTGTAGGAAATTTTATCAGCTTTAATTTTGAAAGAAAGATAAAAATTGATAAGAGTAAATGTTTTCGAGATATAAGCAAAAAACCAAAGTGAAAACTAGTAGATAGAGATAGCCGGTTCAAAAACCACCTCCACCTCCCTCTACTGCGCATGTGTGAAAATAGTGTCAGGCGCAGCCGCAAGCGCGTAATCGCAGCTCGCTGGCCTGCGACCAGCTGGTCAGCCGGCCTGCGGCCGACTGACGCCATTTGTAATGATGCAAATATATTTATGTAGTATAATAATAATCGTCGCCATCTTGGAAGTTTGAAAGTCGGCGGCGGTCATTTTTGTTTAATGGTAAATTGGCGCCAAATTTAAATTATTTCAAAATTAATATTTGAAATTAGTCGGCCATGTTTGTTTGTTAAAAAAAATGGCGCCAAAATTTAAATTTATTTAAAAATTAATATTGGGTGTAATGTTGGTTGTCTAACCGTGGTGTAGCCAGCGGTTATGTGACAGATTTTAATTTGTGGTTTTGTTTGAAAAGTCAAATAATGCGTGTTTGTAATGTTGTTTGCCTAACTTGTCTGTTGCGCACCAAGTTTAAAATATAATAAAAAGCGTTTACACTGCTATTACTTAAGTTTTTCCTTGTTATGTGTTTTATGAGTATGGGGGTTTTATACACTCCAAATAATAAACAATAATTTGATTGATTTATTTTTTATTTAATTCCAATACAACTTATAATACCTATTCTACAAACTATCATAAAATATATCTAAAAATATGAAGCGTGAGTTCTTGCTAGTTCTTGCGTCCGGGGTGTTGCAGTGTAGAATTAATCTGAAAAGAAAAAAATCATAAATTAGTTTTTTAAATAGAGGTGAACATGACACTTACCAAAAAATTTACATTAATCTTCGTGAATAATACGTTCGAAATTAAAAATGTGGGCATCATGTTCCTGATTTCCATTAGCTTGCTTACGTCCCATGTAAATCAAATAAGATCCGAGTCCTTCCATTAATGTCGTAATTATGGTATCATTCATAACTGCTGTTAGTCGTTTAGGTAAAAAAACTTTACCGACGTTGTCCAGATATGCTACCATCATAACCCCATGTTGTGTGTTTGCCTTGGTTAAATTGATGATTTTATATTTCTTGTTCACTTCCAAATCGTTGGCACTGACATATGTATCAGTATATTCACAGGCAGCAATTTTATTCAGATTTAATAGTTGATCAGCCATTATAAAATCCTTTGAAATTTAAATGCAAAAATACACAGCGGAGCACATACAACTTCTCACAAAGATAGTTTTAATAAAACTGGTGAAATGTGTAAAAAACGGAACTTTTATAATCAATTTTTGCGGTTAACAGATAACACGCTTTCCTAAAAAATAAAAATGAAATAAAATATAATTTAATACCAATTTTGTGGTTTACCTTATCGTAAGAATTTTGTAACGGACTTTTTGTTTGATAAAAAATTTTCCTAAAAAATTAAACACATTTTTTAGCAATCAAATGTGGTAAACAAATTTAACAAATTAAAGAATTTACCAAAAAAAGATTATTTATGTTGGTTTTAGAGAAGAATTCAGTAGTCTGAATCGGAAGAACTTGTGGATGAAGAACTTGTGCCGAAGTCAATATTTTCGATAAACTTACGATGCGTCTTTTTGGCACAACTTTTGTAGGTCTGAAGCTGAAATTAGATGTTTAGAAAGAACGTTTTATTAAGTTGTAATATAAACTTACTGTAAACAAACACTGATGAATACACCAACTACACCAACTATCTTCTTCACGAGTATAATCTGTTAAATTTTCAACCAGGACTGCATTGTGTGTAATAATCTTTTTAAAAGATAATTTACTTAAGTCATCAGAGTTGTGATAATAATAAGCTGTATAATTGTTGTAACAAGTTTTACAGATAAAAATAGAATTAAAATTTTGAACTTTATAACATTTAAATTTTAAACATAAACGGGTACTATTATAATATTGTTCCCAATTATTATTCCAAAGTAAATGGATAAAAAAATCGCTATCATAAAACCCTCCCCATGTAAAATTGTAACATTCAGCCCAACTAAATTTATCAAGTTTTTTATAGTAAGTTATCGTGTCGTCCTCGTCACAAAAATTATCTATTTCACTTCGAATTTTACGCCACCGGCCAAGCAAAAAAACATTATTTGTTAAAATTTCATTAGCAATTGGGTTTGGTAAAATCGTAAATAAATTTGTTACAAAATTTGGAGACATAGTTAAGCAAGAAATAAATGTATTACTAGATAACGAAAACAAAGAACTAGGTTGATAAAGACGAGAAGTCATTATCAGATTAATACTCATGAATCAGATGGAACTGCAAGAACTCACGCTTCACATTCAAATAAACAAGTAAAAAATTGAGTTCAATGTTATTATTATAAAACGGATATGGAATTACCGCAAATTAAGCTGTAACCCTCTATGATAAGTCTGAAAGGAAATCTAAAATGAGGAAAAAGCAGCGGTTTTTATTAAGTGATATGAAATAGATTAATAAAAAGTAAACTAGGAAAAACGCGGTTTCATGGGTGATAAAAAAATTCCATACCTTAATTATTAGATTCATTAATTGAGATCAGCTTACTTATCATATTTTTCAATTGAATTAAGATGTGTTCTCGCGGACAATTAATGTTAAATATAGATAAAGTTTTAGGTCCCGCTTTTGTGACACTGTTAGTAAATTCATCATATTCAAAGTAATTATTTTCATTAAAAAAGTACAGTTTTCCGTTTAAATATCTAAATGCCCCTGTTATTTTATTAGGAACACCTTCAAATAATTCGTTTGTTAAACCAGGAACATTATATCCAGAGATGCAACTAGATAATGTGATATATGTATTATCTCTGAGAAAAAGATAAATACCACCTGAGTAAGTTGTTATCGCTGCCGAAATTGGACTCGATATTTTAAATTCTTCGCTTATAGATTTCGGATAATTAGTTTTAAGTTTAAAAGTAGATAATGAAAAAATATAAACTTCATCTTTTACAATAATTACTATATCATCTGTTGAGGGTTTATGATAAATTGCTGTAATTTCTTCAAAATCTTTTGGTAAAAATGTTAACCACACAGTAATTAAATATGGTTTTGGATATGAATTTTTACCTATTTCAATTAACCAAACCCACTTTTTATAAAAGATGTATAAATGTGTTTTAACTATTAGAAATTTATCTATTGTTTGTAAACTACATAAGTCTGGAAATTTGTTGTTGTTGTTATCTTTTGGAAGAACAGTTACATTTTTAGGGGTTGATGTAGTTAGTAGGGATTTTTGCGTTGTTGTTGTGGAAACGTTAAAAGTGGGTTTTTGTTTTGATTTAATACCATACAAGTTCTGTATTGCCCAAATATCATCTTGGTCTAATTTAGACCTTGAATTTGAATAAAAAGAGTACATTATTGATGTATTAACAGAGGAGTGTTCTAATCCTAACGTATGTCCTAATTCATGAATTATAACATTTAATAAACTAGGTGAATCCGAATATGATGCATCTACAGTTGTTGAATAAGACCAACTTTCTGCATTATCGATATGAATTTCCGTAACGTTTATATCATTAGGGAAATCTGCATGAGCAAGAACGTTTCCAGGTCCATCGAAATCAGATGAACATTCACGTTGATGAATAAAATATTTATGTTTTCTTGCTGTAAAAGCTATAAAGATATTAGGATATCTGTTACGAGGAGTTTCAGTAAATTTTAGGTTTGTAAATTCTTCCCAAATTGAAAAAGCTTTTCGTACTAAAGATTTAATATGACTATCACCCACATGTGCACGCCACGTTATATTAAAATGAGACCACTTCTTTGGATGTAATGTATAATCTGATAAAACAGCATCAGGCAATCCACAACGTGATTGTTTAATTAATTTCAGAGTTTCTTGATTAATTTCACCTGTTGCAGGTAGATTGTAAAACTCTTGAAAATTAAATAAGGCTTCATTATAATTTTCTTTATATCTGATAGAATTGTTTGAATTGATGTCGTTGTTTAGAGGTTTCAAATACCCATATTTAGATAAAAAGTTAACAACATCTTGTTCATCACTTGCACTATTATTCATGTTATCAGCAGTAACAATCGATGTTGAAATCAATAGATATAAAATAAGAACACACATGTTGTTTGATTGAAAACTCACATGCAACTGAATTATCTTACCTTATATTGTTCATATGTAATTAAAAAATGAAAAAGACAAATAAAAAACAGGTTGATGATTCATTATTTATTTATTTATTTATTTATTTAGTAGAAAAACCAAACACTTAACAAATTATTATGGAATTTATACCCTATTGTGTAAGGGCCATAAGTTCGTTTTACATAATCTGCAGGTATGTTAGGTGGCCCCCTGCTGACTTGGGTCATGGTCGGGACGTGCCGCAGGTTTTCTGGGAGGACACGTCGAAGGACGTTTATGATTCGTTGTTCGCCTAAATGTATAAAAAAGTTTCAGAAAAAGTTTCAGAAAAAGCTCTTATAAAGAAAAAAAGATTAAAAGCAAGTTTGAGTAAAAACTCTTATAAAGAAAAAATTTTTAAAAGCAAGTTTGACAAAAAAAATTAAAAAACTTATAAAGAAAAAATGTTTTAAAAGCGAGATTAAGAAAAAAATTACTTACTTATTTCCATGGTTTGTAGTAAACTAAAATAACACTGTAACCGGAAACAGTACTTTTTATAATCTTAACTAGAGTGGAGCGGGCAGGTTAATGAAGTAGGAGAAGGAAACGAGATTAAAACTTTAAACGTTTATTTCGGTAAATTCTGAATTACATAATTATAAATAAACCGTACATTATTAAGACTACAGATACATATTTTAGTTTTTAAGTAATGATGCATACATAACGGAAGTTGTGGTTGCAATTTTGGACAAGAGTTTGCTTCCTCCAAATTGATGATCCTAGGGTAAAAGTCCTTTGAATCGAAAAATTGTATTAAAAAATCCTCTTTAACGCTTCCTTTTACGTAAATAATATCGATAACATCATCGATAATATTTTCTTCTAGTATGTTATAAATATTTTCATAGTCGATATTTCCACTGTTGTAACGTAATAGATGATGATTTAATTCTAAATATTTCACTTGTTTTT
The DNA here is from genome assembly GCF_031307605.1 of Tribolium castaneum. Classification (NCBI taxonomy): domain Eukaryota; kingdom Metazoa; phylum Arthropoda; class Insecta; order Coleoptera; family Tenebrionidae; genus Tribolium; species Tribolium castaneum. The sequence goes on along the minus strand of NC_087401.1, from coordinate 2,507,020 downwards.
TTACATCAGCACTTAGTTGACGAAACGGCACCGGTGATTTAAACAAATAGTGACCAGTTCGATGTCCATCAAATATTGTTAATTCTTTAACGATGAATTCAGGTATATAAAATCCTTGAACATCAATCACTACTACCTTCATGTTGAACACTTAAATCTAGACTGAAAAATTTGTTCACGATGAGCAGAATTTAAGATCTTCTTTAAAATATTTTTCATTTGATTAATTCTAAACTTAAACCTTTCTCTGTCTGCAGCGCATTGTATCCAATAGTTTCCTTTTCTAGCATCTTGATAAGCATATGACCAAACTATTAGATTATGTACTTCCGGAGCACTATTACTTATAGTAACACTTTTTTTCATCCTTATATCAGTTGTCTAATTATTCCTGTTAACGGATAGTACTGCATTATTCTATCATGAATGATAATACAATAAGCTCTTGTATCGGCTGGGAAATTATTATCGCTTTCAAATTCTAAGCTGATATCAATGGTGGAACTTCGAATTGCTTCGTTTTGCTTGGAACAATCTAATACAAATATCGGTCTTTTTTTATAATCTGTATAGCTTAATATAGGTTCAGCACGATCTTTTCCATTAAATTCCTTATAAAAATCAACGTAAGCTTGATATGCTTCTAAATATTTATTTTTAGCAAATTGTAGTTTCCATGTTTCATATGGATAAACATTTGAATTCAACCATAAACGTACGCTTCTTACATCACAATGATCAAATAGAGTAACATCAGACTTTGGATTATTTTTTCGGTTTGTTTGAAAGCAAACGATAATAAATCTTGGTTTTTCTAATTGAGTCGATGTTTTAACTCTCCAGATGTCGTTATTAGTTTGTCGAACTGATGGAAGTTCATGAATTTCCCATTTTCTGAACGGTAACGATATAACACGATCTTTGTTGATCCCTTCTAATATAGTTAATTTAATTTCATCATTTGGATAAACATGTTTTGCTTTTAATTCAATATTGTTAATCTTAAGTGTCGCTTTTCTCGTTCCGGTAGAAATGAAACAATTAGCATCGTTACGACTTCGTATTAATCGAAGTTTTTGATGACCGCTAACTATCCGATGATAATCAAATGGTAAATTTAACAGATAAGATAAAGGGATTCTAAATGAAAACGTATTATCAGTTTCATTAAATGTCTTCAGTTGTTGACTTTCTTGATCATTCCATCCAGCGAGAGTTAATGCTCTTACTTCATCTTTACCATAACATAGAAAAGTTTTGATTGTAGATACTGTTCCGACTTCACGTACACTATCTAACTCAACATTATTCAATTCATAGCTTACATTCTCAAATAAATATGCCGCTGCATTATTAGTCAAGGTTACATTTCCACCGCCAGTTTCCGGTACCGGATCTGGTATGAACTCACCGTCCACTTGTATAAATGATTCAAAGAGAGAAATCCAAATATCTCTCTGATTAATTATAATTTCGATTTCATCATTGTTATCGAAAGATCTTACTTGCGGACTATATGTATGTTCTTCCTCTTTACTTATGCTGTCGTCTATTTCCGGTGAACTGTAAACCTGAAGTTTGCTGGCGGACATTATATCCTAACGATTTAAGAATCTGCACGCTCTGATGTGATAATGTCGACTGATGACAAGATACTGACTGATAATTTGATGGATTGTATGATTTTTTATATTGATTTTGAAACACTAAACCCATGTTTATGCTTCTTTTTTCAGAGCAAGACGAATATTGATTGTTTGACCGTTAAAATCTATAGGACGATGGTCTTGATCAACAATATCAATAGTTAGGTTAGGTATATTGGATCTATTAATGATAGGTAAATAAATAGGATTTAATGGTTCCACAAAAATCTGTTCGGCTGGACTAACACTTAAAGCAGTTTCATAAAGAGTATGAGATTCTTTGTTTTTGTAGAAAGAACCTCTTACAATATTACACTCGATACGTATTGTATTAACCTTAATTATGTTAACAGGTAAATCACTTTCATGTAATTGTCTTGCTTTAAGTTTCCTTTTAGAAAAACCTAACAATTTACCAATACTATCTTCGTGAGCGAAATTAATGTCGTAAATACTAAATATCTCACACTTTAATGTGTTTTCGTTAGCCTTCAATGAAAATGTATTCTGTTTTTGAGCATCAGTTGCAGATCGTCCACTAAGAATTATTTGTATATATTTTTCTATAGCAGCTATTTCATAAGCACCTTTCGGAAATGTTATCACTTTTTCTTCAGTAGTGTTCGGAGCAAAATAATAAAATTTATTTGTACCCTCTTCTATATTTGGTATATTATTGTTAGTATAAAAACCGATTAAAGCTATAGAATAATTCGAATTTTCTTCAAGGTCAATGGGTGGCTCATAGTGTTCAGACAGCGTACTTTCAACACCTGTTAGGGAGAATGTCTTATACATGACTGAATAAAATACATGATTATCTCATCTTTTATTATGTAAAAACATCAAACATAAATGTCCGCAATTATATGATAAAAATTGATAACGATCATGATTAAAGTAAATATTACAATTTCCTAAGTATCGTACTAATTCTAGAGGTGGCTTTAGATTTCCATAACTATCAAAATAATCAACCTGTTTATTTGTTTTTCTATAACAAACCCAATGAGTTCCGGATCCTTTTTTAGAGTCCAAATTAATGATACCACATTCTGTCTTATCAGGTTTCATATGAATTAATTCATCTCTCATAAAAACGCCTTTAAATTTGGATAGTTTTAATAATTTAGCATATCTTCTTAAATCATTATCAGTTAGTGCCCTATTAGGCAGTTTTATTGGTAGTTTTTTGGAAATTTACGTAAATACAATCCATAACCTCGTGGTTGCTTTCGAAGATATAAACCACTTCCCGCCTTCCCGATAGCGATATCTTCCAGTACTTTATTATGACGTTTATTCTCATCTAATTTCTGTTTCGCTGCTTTAGCATCATTTACAGCTTTAGTTATAGCAGCAGCACCTCCGCCCATAGCCCCTAAGGCACTAAGTCCTCCAAAAATTAATGGTAACAATGGTAAAAATCCTCCTGTTTTTATAGGTATAATACGAGGAATTTTTATACGCTTACGACCTCCAGATTTTCTAACTGCTATACGAGCAGCTGATAATGCAGATTTTATATTATCATATCCCTTATTTTCTAAATTTGATAAAAGAGCTTTATGAAAAGGTTGTTGTTTTTTCTGTGTCCTCTTTCTAGATTTCTTTGTCTTCCTTTTCGATTTTTTCCCTTGGATTCCCATACCTAATTTCCTTTTGACTTTCATTGCGTTAGTTACAAACCAGGCACTTGCTTTTTCACCAAATGAAGCGTCTTTAGACTTAACACGTGACCATGCACTATCTTCTAAAATTCGATCCGCTTGATGTCTATCTTTTAAATCGTTGGAATTAGCGTAAGCTATATCGTGCGTTTTACAAAAGCTGTCAAGCTTGTTTATTCCAGGATCACCTCGTTCTAACCGTTTCTTAAGTTTTGTACCAGGTCCGCAATATTGATATCCTGGTAAATGTAATTCAAAAGGTAATTTATTGATTGCAGTATTTAATAGTCCTTCCCCTTTGAAAGACAACATTTAACTGAACTTTTTTCCCTATATAAACCTTCTTATAAATGTTTTTAATTTAGTATGAAAATGAAAGTGTTAAAGCAAAAATTACAATTACCTATCATAAATCATGATTATAATAATGTTGATAATAAACATAAAATGTCTCATCGACATGGTACACTTTTACCCGAATCAATACGTTGTATAATTTGTGGACCTTCTGGTGGAGGAAAAACTAACATATTATTGTCTTTATTGTTTGATCCCAACGGATTGAAATTTGAAAACATATATATTTATTGTAAATCATTATATCAACCGAAATATAAACTGCTTAGTGATGTGCTACAAAAAATTAAAGGAATGGAATATAACCAGTATGAACATAATGAAGACGTGCTAGATCCAAAAGATGCAAAAAATAACTCCATTTTTATATTTGATGATGTCATAATGTGTAATCAAGCTAAGATAAGGGATTACTTTTGCATGGGCCGGCATAAAAATATTGATAGTTTCTATCTCTGTCAAACATATACAAAAATACCGAAACATTTAATTCGAGATAATGCAAATTTATTGGTAATATTAAAACAAGATCTGTTAAATTTAAAACATGTATATGAAGATCATGTTGGTGCTGATATGAAATTCGAACAATTCTGTGAAATATGTCAGGAATGTTGGAAAAACCAATATGGTTTTTTGGTTATATGTAAAGATAATGAATTAAATAAGGGTCGATATAGAAAAGGGTTTGATCATTTTATTCAAGTGTAGATTGATATCTATTTGACAACGTTTCCAGACCGGTTAATATCGGTCTCAGACCGGTTAGTATCGGTGTGATATCGGTTAATACCGGTTCCAGAGCGGTTATTATCGGATAGAGACCGGTTAATATCGGTTTCAGACCGGTTAATGTCTGTTAAAAAGCAGTTCCTGATCGGTTTGAGATCGGTTAATATCAGTTTGAGACCCGTTATAATAGCAGTAGAATAAGAAGTTATATAAACAATAATTCTGATTTGTTCGGTTAGTTTATAACATTAAGCGGTAATGATGGGTACCAAACCAGATCAAAACCTTAAAAGACATATATTAAAAGCAGCTGATTCAATTCGAAAGAAGTATAAAGCCATAAAGTTAAACAGCAGTGAAGCGGATGAGTCAATTAAAAAACTTTTTCAGCCTGTTATAAATCCTTTAGAAGAAATTTCAATAAAATTGGAGAAGCAATCTCCACCACCACAGCAACAACAACAAAAACAACACAAAAGACCAAAACATCATATTCAAAAGCAAAGGAAACAATTTCTTAAATTACCAAAAAAAGAAAAGATTAAACAAGAACTTGAACTACCAGTTGAAGAAACATATGAACCTAGTACATCACTACGACAACCAGAAGAAATATATGAGTCAATACCAGAAATAAAAGAAGAAGATGAAGAAACCAAATCTGACACTATGGATGATTTAATTAATAGCAGACATATTTTAGATGAATTTTTAGAACAATATCCTCCAGTTGCGAGAAATGCAATAGAAGCAGTTTTAGAGAAAACCAGTGATCAGACATTTGGTCCTAGATATAATTCAAAAGAGAATAAACTATTTATGGGTAAACATGAATTAATAATCAGTCAAAATGGTGATTTAATTTTAGATAATGAATCATTTCCTGGTACTCCTGGTTTATACAGACTAATATTTTTTAAAAACCCTGAAGATAAATACACTCAAATTACAAAAGAGGATCGGTCAGCATACAAAAAAATACTTGAAATTTCTAATACACATAGAAAAAATAATGATCCCACAAAACAACTAAAAGGTCATAGAGGTGTAAAATATACTCAAATTGTGCAACCAATGTTTACTTCATTTCCTAAATCTCCGTTTATTGGTGAAGGATTATTCACTAATAAACGTGTAGAATATGTTTACTGGGATGACATAAATGAATTAGTGTCACGTCTAGCATTATTACATGCAGCGACAAAAGCGGGTAACAATTCCCATCTGAATGAAATTTTATCAATAGAAGAAGAATTAAAGGAATGTGGTGTAATATATTAGGTTTAAGTTTTTTTCTGGTTAATCCTCAGTGTTGAAATGCCCATTGATCTATTCGGACGTAAAGTGTTATCAGCATCAAGTGCATTTTTTAAATCTACACCATCACCATTTGTTTTCACTGCTGATGGTGACCTTGATTTAAAACATCATAGAATCTGTAACATTAATGATCCAACAGAAGACAAAGATTGTGCGAATAAGGTATATATTGATTTAGTAAGTAAACAAATATACCAAAAGATGGAAGGAGTAATAGCTGCTTTAACGGATTTAAATAATAATGTTCATAAAGCAGATGCTATATGGATGGATAAATTTAATCAGTTAAACTTAACCATGAATGTTAAGTACAAAATACTTGATGGAAAAATTGATAATATAATTGCTACAATTCCTCACACGATTCAATCAGAATTGCATAACAAACATTTAAGTATAAATTATGAAATCGATAAGAAGTGGAAAAAATTTATGAATAATTCAAATGAGATAACCAAACGAATAAAAAAACTTGAAGAACGCTTTGAAGGAATCGATAGTATTAAGATAATACCAGAAACCATTTCCAAACGTTCTAAAGCAGGTGATACAGATCAACTTGAGAATGTACCTATATCAAAGAAAAGGAAAGTAACAGATTCATATGAAAATAGTGAAGAAGAAGGTCCAAAGATAGAACCCATGCCTCATAATAAAAACAAGTGTCCTCCAGGTCAAATGTCAGATCGTCATGGAAATTGTAGAGAAGTGTACCGTAAATAAGCAATGGTTCGACTAAAGCAAGTTAGTGATGTAAAGCAAAAATTGGTAAACGAGATATTTAAACCTGCACGCAAGAATTTTAAACGAAGACGTACTATAATTAAAGGATTGGATGATTTATGGCAAGTAGATTTAGCAGAAATGCAAAATTTATCTTATCATAATAATGGATTTAAATATATTTTAGTCGTAATCGACTGTTTTTCTAAATTTTTATGGACCAGACCACTGAAATCGAAATCAGCTAATGAGGTTAGCAGAGCTATGGAATCAATACTAAAGAATGAAAAAGAACGAATACCAAAGAATTTACAGTCAGATCAAGGAAAGGAATTTTATAATACCACTTTTCAGGATTTGATGAGACGTTATAATATTAATCACTATAGTACGTACAGCGTTAAAAAAGCAGCAATTGCTGAACGAGTTATACGTACTTTAAAATCAAAAATTTATCGATATTTTACGTTATTTGCGACACATAAATGGATAAATAAATTGCAAGAGATAACCAAAAATTATAATACTACAATACATCGAACAACAGGAAGGAAACCCACAGAGATAAACGCTTCGAATCAAGGAGACATAACAGCATATGATCATCTAAAGATTGTTGATAAAAACAGAAAAAAATTTAAAGTCGGAGATTTCGTAAGAATTAGCAAAGAAAAGATGTTATTTGAAAAAGGATATACACCCAATTGGTCAACGGAAATTTTTAAAATCAGTAAGATTAATCTAACCAATCCTGTAACATTTCTACTAGAAGATAAAGAAGGTCAACCAATCAAAGGAGCTTTTTATATTTGGGAATTATCAAAAACTCAATATCCTGACGTCTATTTAGTTGAAAAGGTGATTCGACGTAAAGGAACTAAATTATTTGTGAAATGGTTAGGTTTACCAGATAATCAGAATAGTTGGATTGAAATGAAAGATATTACCTAATAAATAAGAAATATATATATATATTATATATATATATATATATATATATATATATATATATATACAATATAATTATTTAACGTCTAATTTAGTTCCATTTAAGATGGCAACGAGTGTAGAACCTGTTATAAAAAAAGTGCTGCATTTTGAAAAAACCATAAGCGATATTCGATTACTAATGAAACTGGAACTACTGAAATTAGGACCGTGCCAGTTGATGGATATATTTCATAAATTACCGGAAACATATCAACAAGATCATGATATAAAGCTGAATCTACCATGTTTACAACATTATTATAACAGTTTTGACGAAGATCAGTTTGATGGTCCTCCTTCATCAATAAATAATTGTGTTTCGTGTATTTTAGATGATACAGGAAGCCAACAACAACAACAACAACAACAACAACAACAACAACAACAACAACCCACTGCGTTTCAAGTGTAATGCCTCTTTTGAACTCATCACTCATCTTATTTGTTACTCTTATACAAAATGTGTTGTATGTGCAAAAACCGCTAGATGTTGTAGATATGTACATCGTCTTCACTAGTGAAAGTCCTAACAACACAAGATGGTCTCCTCTCTGGAAAAGTTTATTTTTCAACGATGTTGATTACCAATGGAAGAAGATGAATCTGGGTTATTTGAGCAATACTGCAATAGAAATATTTAAATATGAAAATGTTTCTACAGCAAACTCTGTAATATATTTTAAATTAAGACTAGTTTTTACCAATAGTAATTATATTGATACTGATTGGAAGAGACTTATACTTAATGATCATGATGTAGTTTCAATAAAAAATTGTTTTAATCATGTTCCTACCTTTTTAGCAATGTTTGGAATTGTTTGTACATGTTGGATCGTTTTTATGATGTTCATAGCGTTAGGTTTGGCTTAAAAACTGCAATTAAAAATTTATTTAGGTGTATGACTTTGTTAGTTTAAGTATGTAGTTTGTTTTATGTCTAATAAAAAATAATATTCATTCTGATTATTTTTGTTATCATATTTCCTGTCTAACGTTTTTTCCTTAAAAACGTTAAATTTTTATCAGTTATATTTCGAATTTTTTGAATTTTTACGTAAGAAACCACAATATCCGGTTGCAAAGTTTATAGAATATAAAATCATATCGCATCAATGATTAATTCATTTCTACTTCGACTGTACGTGTATGAAAGTAATCAACCAATCATGTTCAAGTGCTCTCAATGCGATAACAAGTTTACTCGCAAAGATGCTTTAACACGTCATGTAAAAAAACATAGTAAGTAAATACATTTTACGTTATAGAAATTGTTTTAATTAAGAGCATTTTTAAGGTGATAAATTATCTAAACTCACTTGCACCGGATGTAAAACGTCATTTACGAGATTTGATAACTATAAGCGTCATATTACAAATTCATCATTGTGTTCAATGGATTCGGATGATATGACTCCTAAAAAAGCCCGCCTGACAACTAGAACACCTTTACAAGGTATTTTTGTAAATATTGTTTATATTATTATTATAACTTGTTTTTGTTTTTAGAAGTTACTACTAACGCTCCATCATGTTCATTTCATCAATTTTGTGAAATATGCAATAATCACTACAGAGGATCCAGATTAAACCATTTACGTTCTTTAAAACATAAAAGTGTCATCTCCGCCAAAATTAATGATGATGATGATTTCGTTGAAGAATATCAAGTTGCCTTCAAATCAAGAATTACCTCATACCGATTGAAAAATTCACAACTAGATGACTTGGAAGTGTGCAATTTTTTTGAAAGAAATCAAGATAAACTTATCACTTTAATAACTAGAAAACTGAGAGAATTTAACCAACTTAAAATTAATTTCGAACTTTTTGCTAAATATATTTTACCTTCTAAAGACATTATCGAAATCAAATCATTCAACACTAAAAATATCATCATTTCAATATCGACAAATATTAAGGTAGAACTGGAAGAAATATGTGGCGTCATAAAAAACAAAATGAGTGAATTCTTGGAAAAAGATAGTGGTAAGTAATACCAATTTTATTTATAAACATATTATTGTATTAAATTTTTTAGGTTGGATTTTAATGGAAATTTTGTTTTTGGAACTTAATATCAACAAATTCAATCCACTACGTGCATCAACATATATACCATTACCGAAGGACATAGTGAAGCGGAGAGCGGTTATCAATATTCATAATGATGATAATGAATGTTTCAAATGGTCTGTTTTGGCACACCTTCATTCAACTGAAGTAAATGTTAATCGACATCGAGTTGATGCTTATCGTGAGTTTGAAGAGGAATTAGATTTTACAGATATTTCATTTCCGGTTAAATTAACTGATATTTTTAAATTTGAAGCACTTAATAATATTAGTGTAAATGTCTATGGAACAGAGCAGCGTTTTGATCATGAAAAAGGTAAATGGGTATCAGATATTATAGGTCCCTTTTATTTAACTTCTAAGGAACGAGACATTCATGTAAATTTATTACTTATCGTAGACGATGAAAGAATGATCAAACATTACTGTCTGATAAGCAACATTTCTCGATTAATAAGTTCACAACTTTCCAAACATAATCATGCTAAATTTATATGTAACGGTTGTCTATTATTTTTTTCGAGTGAACAAAAATTAGTTAAACATCGTAAGTATGCTTGTAATGAAGTTGTCACTACATTACCAACTTCTGATCTGATTATAAATAAATTTGGTAAAGAAGTGCCTGGTAATGAATTAACATTTCAAAATTTTGATAAATCTCTTAAAGTTCCTTTTGTATTTTATTTCGATTTTGAATCTATTTTAAAACCTTTACGCAATGATAATTCAGCCGATAATATCCGTACAATTGTTACACATTTACATGAACCATATAGTTTCGGATATTACATAAAATGTGCATATAATGATAATTTATCAATATATCGGACTTATCGAGGAAAAGATGCTCCTGAAATTTTTGTGAAATGGTTGCAAGATGATGTAAATAGACTTTATCACGATCACCTCAAACATATCGTACCACTTGAAATGACTCCGTTAGATGAATTGGTTTTTCAAATATCTACCCATTGTCATTTATGTAAAGAACCTTTCAAAACAGATTACGGAAGTCTAAATTGTGATAGAGTTCGTAATCATTGTCACTTAACAGGTGAATTTTTAGGACCTGCCCATTCTATTTGTAATTTAAATTATAAGATTCCAAAATATATCCCTGTTTTTTGTCATAATTTAACTAATTATGATAGTCATTTATTTATTAAAGCTTTAGCAACAGAAAAGACCATCATTAATTGCATTGCTCAAACTAAAGAAAAGTATATTACATTTTCAAAAAAAATTTTAGTTGATAAGGTCATGAACACGACTACAAATACAGTTGACAATATTTTTATAACGCTTAGATTCGTAGATTCGTTCCGTTTCCTTTCTTTTTCATTAGATAAATTATCTCAGACTTTAACTTCTGATGAATGTCTAACCATTCGGAAACACTTTCCGGACGATAACCAATTTAATTTGATAAGACAAAAAGGTGTTTTTCCATATTCATATTTGGATTGTTTTAATAAGTTAGATGATACCAATTTACCATTGATTCAACAATTTTATGATAATCTTAATAAAACTGATATCAGTGAACATGATTATGAGCGAGCACAGGAAGTCTGGAATCTATTTGATTGCAAAACGTTAGGTGATTATTCCAACATTTATTTAAAGTCTGATGTTTTGTTACTTACAGACATTTTTGAAAATTTCAGAAAGGTTTGTCTCAAAATTTATGAACTAGATCCAGCTCATTACTTAACAGCACCTTCATTAGGCTGGGATGCTATGTTAAAAATGACTGGAATTAAATTCGAATTGTTAACTGATATAGACATGGTACATTTCTTTCGAAAATCTATTAGAGGAGGACTTTGTCAATGTTCAAAACGTAAAGCAGTAGCAAATAATAAGTTTTTATCAAATCATGATCCTTCTAAACCAACTTCTTTTATAATGTACCTTGATGCAACCAACTTGTATGGAGCAGCAATGTCTGAATATTTACCTTATAGCGGTTTTCGATGGGAAGATCCTAATGAATTCAATGATAACCTAATTCTCAATTTGACAGATAACGCTGATGTAGGTTATATATTCGAAGTTGATTTAGAATATCCTTCTGAATTACATAATCTTCACAACGATTTACCATTTTGTCCTGAAAAATTTATTCCTCCCTCTAGTAAAACTGAGAAACTTTGCGCAACCTTAAACAATAAAGTACACTATGTTTTACATTATCGAAATTTAAGACAAGCTATACAAGGTGGTTTAAAATTAATTAATATTCACCGTGTTTTAAGTTTTAATCAATCACCATGGTTGAAAACATATATTGATTTAAATACAGAAATGCGTAACAAATCAAAAAACGCGTTAGAAAAAGATGTATTTAAATTAATGAATAATTCAGTTTTTGGTAAAACCATGGAATCAATTGATAAAAGAGTAAACGTGAAATTGGTAACATCATGGAATAATATAGGTAGAAAACCAGGTGCTGAAAGTTTAATTGCACGACCAAATTTTAAAAATTCATCTATCTTTACACCAAATTTTGTAGCTATTCAATTAGAGAACGAAAAAGTTTTCTACAATAAACCTCTGTATGTAGGTTTTACTATTCTAGATATCAGTAAAACTATTATGTATGATTTTTATTATAATTTCATAAAACTTAAATACGGTAACAATGCAACGCTTTTGTATACCGATACTGATAGTTTAGTAATTGAAATTTTTTGTGAAAATATTTATGATGATATTAAATCTAATATAGAGCGTTTTGATACTTCAAATTATAAAGCAGAAAATATTCATGGAATACCTGTATCGTCTTCTGTCATCGGGAAGATGAAAGATGAATATAAAGGACGTGTAATATCAGAATTTTTAGGAACAGGTGCTAAAGCATATTGTGTGGATGTTGAAGGTGAATTATCTAAAAAAGCTAAGGGTATTAAACACAATGTAATTACAAGTGAATTACATAAAATTGACTACCAAAACGCAGTTACTGTTCCAAACACTGAAATTATTAAAGAAATGAATATCTTTCGTTCGAAGCTTCATAACATTTACACAGAATTAAAGAAAAAAATTGCTTTATCTTTCAAAGATGATAAACGTTACATCTTAAACAATTCTGAAGGTAGAACATTATCTTGGGGTCATAAAAATATTCCTGCTCAAACTCAGGAATAATATTTAATTTGTATTGTAGTTATTGTATTATAATGTTTATGTATTATAATATGTATGTATGTATGTATGTATGCATGTACTTATATTTAGATGTAATAAACAATTAAAGTAATTTATTGTTTTTATTATTATCCATTAACCAAATAGCTTATGTAAATTTGTTTCAGGTTTCCAAAATGGACAGCACTATCCACTCTACCTACCTGAGGTTCGACTCCCCATGGAAGGAACAACAACAACTTTTTTTTTGCATTATATTTTAAACAAATAATAAAATAAACTTGGTGCGCAACAGACAAGTTAGGCAAACAACATTACAAACACGCATTATTTGACTTTTCAAACAAAACCACAAATTAAAATCTGTCACATAACCGCTGGCTACACCACGGTTAGACAACCAACATTACACCCAATATTAATTTTTAAATAAATTTAAATTTTGGCGCCATTTTTTTTAACAAACAAACATGGCCGACTAATTTCAAATATTAATTTTGAAATAATTTAAATTTGGCGCCAATTTACCATTAAACAAAAATGACCGCCGCCGACTTTCAAACTTCCAAGATGGCGACGATTATTATTATACTACATAAATATATTTGCATCATTACAAATGGCGTCAGTCGGCCGCAGGCCGGCTGACCAGCTGGTCGCAGGCCAGCGAGCTGCGATTACGCGCTTGCGGCTGCGCCTGACACTATTTTCACACATGCGCAGTAGAGGGAGGTGGAGGTGGTTTTTGAACCGGCTATCTCTATCTACTAAAACTGTTACAGTTACTGAACAAAAATGTTATTCAGTTTTCAATGTTTGAGACGAAGACGAAAATGCAGCATTTACAAACGACTCTAAAAACTTCAGTGACCTTTCTGTCACCTCCTTTTTCTTCTAATAAAGTATTGGACCCAATAAATTAAGTGAATTTTAAATCACAAGACATTTTCTGTTAAAGCACTTTTTTTTAAATATTAATTATTTTCAAACTTATATTTCGCTTATGATTAGTCAAATTTATAGGAGTAACTGTTTTCGAGATATAAGCAAAAAACCAAAGTGAAAACTGTAACAGTTACTGAACAAAAATGTAATTCAGTTTTCAAAGTTTGAGACGAAGACGAAAATGCAGCATTTAAAAACGACTCTGAAGACTTCAGTGACTTTTAAGTCACCTCCTTTTTCTTCTAATAAAGTATTGGACCCAATAAATGAAGTGTATTTTAAATCACAAGACATTTTCTGTTAAAGCACTTTTTTTTTAAATATTGATTATTTTCAAACTTATATCTCGCTTATAGTTAGTCCTACATGAAAAATGCAAATAACTATTTTGTAGGAAATTTTATCAGCTTTAATTTTAGTAAAAAGATAAAAATTGATAGGAGTAACTGTTTTCGAGATATAAGCAAGAAACCAAAAAACTGTTACCTTAATAAAGCGCTTGCATATAAGCAAATTTAGTACTATTAGTATTATTATTATTAATGTTATTGTTATTAATATGACGACTAAAAACGACTCTGAAGACTTTGGTGACTTTTATGTCTTCTCCTTTTTCCTATACTAAAGTGTTAGACCCAATTAATTTAGTTTAATTTCGGTTTTTCAAACATTTTATTTTAAAGCAAATTTTTGTTAAAGATTATTTATATCCAACTCTATAACTCGCTTATGGTTGGTCTTACAAAAGAAATGCAAATAACTATTTTGTAGGAAATTTTATCAGCTTTAATTTTGAAAGAAAGATAAAAATTGATAGGAGTAATTGTTTTCGAGATATAAGCAAAAAACCAAAGTGAAAACTGTTACAGTTACTGTACAAAAATGTAATTCAGTTTTCAATGTTTGAGACGAAGACGAAAATGCAGCATTTAAAAACGACTCTGAAGACTTCAGTGACTTTTATGTCACCTCCTTTTTCTTCTAATAAAGTATTTTACCCAATAAATTAAGTGTATTTTAAATCACAAGACATTTTCTGTTAAAGCACTTTTTTTTAAATATTAATTATTTTCAAACTTCTATCTCGCTTATGGTTAGTCCTACATGAAAAATGCGAATAACTATTTTGTAGGAAATTTTATCAGCTTTAATTTTAGTAAAAAGATGAAAATTGATAGGAGTAACTGTTTTCGAGATATTAGCAAGAAACCAAAAAACTGTTACCTTAATAAAGCGCTTGCATATAAGCAAATTTAGTACTATTAGTATTATTATTATTAATGTTATTGTTATTAATATGACGACTAAAAACGACTCTGAAGACTTTGGTGACTTTTATGTCTTCTCTTTTTTCTTATACTAAAGTGTTAGACCCAATTAATTTAGTTTAATTTCGGTTTTTCAAACATTTTATTTTAAAGCAAATTTTTGTTAAAGATTATTTATATCCAACTCTATAACTCGCTTATGGTTGGTCTTACAAAAGAAATGCAAATAACTATTTTGTAGGAAATTTTATCAGCTTTAATTTTGAAAGAAAGATAAAAATTGATAGGAGTAATTGTTTTCGATATATCGGGTGATTCAAAAATATGTGGCATAATTTTAACCACGAATACCCCTCTAAAAATGAAAATAGTAGGGATAGTATTTACTGACCCACCTCAAAAAATAGGAAAATTACAATTTTTCAGAAATTGGTATGGAAAAATGGTTTTTTGAAAATATTTTTGTTACCGTTCATGCGATTATTATGAAATTTTGCATGCCAAGAGACACAAAGACGCCCTTTGATATGGTGTAAATGGAAATCTTGTAAAAGCTATACATTTCCGGTGACAAGGGGGCCCTTCCAGTTTTTAGGTGATAACTCAATTTTTCGGCCTATAAACACGTATTTTTGATATCAAAAATCAAAAGCCCAATTATTTTTTAATAAAAAAGGTACTCTTGCTTCATGTCTTCAAACTGTACCGTTCTCTAGTTATTTGGGATTAAGCTAAACTCTACACTGCACTGCAGAATAGAAAAGTATAAATTTTGAGCGTACCATTACCTTGGAAACTGTCGACTAAGAATGACACAGTTGTCATTGCTGTCACATTTGATGTCAATTTCATTTAATTCAAAGTGAATTTTGATTATTTCTTGATGATAATAGTAAAAGACATGATTATGTGTTGGAAGAAATAATGCATGAGCTAGCGATAGCCATCCCGGCATCACAACTTGATCTGAGACTACACCACAAGGGTTTCACACCGTAATACGATTTTCCCTCCAAATTGCTGGTTTTATCAATACTTCATTATAAAACTATAATCCAAATGAAGAATTAAAACGATCAGAGACCAAGAACACAACCTCATCTGTAACAAATCACAAAATAAAGTCTTATCAACAATTTGTAATGCCATTGTTGCAATTTTTCTTTAATAGGAAGTTAATTTGATCCACAAAAGAATAACGCACGACTTAATGTTTATTTACATTTTTCAAAATTACAAGAGCTTCGACAACAATGAGCACAAAAGCAACAAACAAATGCCGCCAGCGTGCTAATTGGCGCCAGTGCTATTTTTCATAAGCGCGAATATCAAAGAAAATATGAATGATGAAGTCAATGTTTTTTTATTAAACAACAATAATAACCTGGATCATTTTTTTAACTGACTTACCAGTATGGGGTGATCAGGGCATCATTTCCAAATACTAAAAGAATTTTTTTATTGTTATGACTTTATGATTTGTTTTTCGCGCTTACGAAAAATAGCACAGGCGCCAGCTAGCGCGCTAGCGGCATTTGTTGCTTTCATGCTTATTGTTGTTGAAGTTCTTGTAATTTTTAAAAATGTAAATAAACATTAAACCGTGCGTTATTCTTTGCAGGTTTCAACAACCTGTGGATTAAATTACCTTCTTATTAAAGAAAAATTGCAATAATGGTACTATAAATGGTTGATAAGATTTTATTTTGTGATTTGTTACAGTTGAGGTTATGTTCTTGGTCTCTGATCGTTTTAATCCTTTATTTAGGTTATAGATAGTTTTATAATGCAAGTATTGAAATATTGATAAAAACAGCGATTTGGAGGGAAAATCGTTTTCTGGTGGTGTGGCATCAGATCAAGTTGTGATGCCGGGACGGCTACCGCTAGCTCATGCATTATTTCTTCCAACACATAATCGGGTCTTTAACTATTATCATCAAGAAATAATCAAACTTTACTTTAGATTAAATGAAATTGACATCAAATGTGACAGCAATGACAGCTGTGTCATTCTTAGTCGACAGTTTCCAAGGTAATGGTACGCTCAAAATTTATACTTTTTAATTCTGCACTGCGGTGTAGAGTTTAGTTTAATCCCAAATAACTCGAGAACGGTACATTTTGGCGATATGAAGCAAGGGTTCCTTTTTTATTAAAAAATAATTGAGCTTTTGATTTTTGGTATCAAAAATACCTGTTTATAGGCCGAAAAATTGAGTTATCACCTAAAAACTGGAAGGGCCCCCTTGTCACCGGAAATGTATAGCTTTTACAAGATTTCCATTTACACCATATCAAAGAGCGTCTTTGTGTCTCTTGACATGCAAAATTTCATAATAATCGCATGAACGGTAACAAAAATATTTTCAAAAAACCATTTTTCCATACCAATTTTTGAAAAATTGTAATTTTCCAATTTTTTGTGGTGGGTCAGTAAATATTATCCCATTTATTCTTAATTGTAGAGGGGTATTCGTGGTTAAAATTATGCCACATATTTTTGAATCACCCGATATAAGCAAAAAACCAAAGTGAAAACTGTTACAGTTACTGTACAAAAATGTAATTCAGTTTTCAATGTTTGAGACGAAGACGAAAATGCAGCATTTAAAAACGACTCTGAAGACTTCAGTGACTTTTATGTCACCTCCTTTTTCTTCTAATAAAGTATTGGACCCAATAAATTAAGTGTATTTTAAATCACAAGACATTTTCTGTTAAAGCACTTTTTTTTAAATATTAATTATTTTCAAACTTCTATCTCGCTTATGGTTAGTCCTACATAAAAAATGTAAATAACTATTTTGTAGAAAATTTTATCAGCTTTAATTTTAGTAAAAAGATAAAAATTGATAGGAGTAACTGTTTTCGAGATATAAGCAAGAAACTGTTACCTTAATTAAGCGCTTGCATATAAGCAAATTTAGTAATATTAGTATTATTATTATTAATGTTATTGTTATTAATTTGACGACTAAAAACGACTCTGAAGACTTTGGTGACTTTTATGTCTTCTTCTTTTTCCTCTAGTAAAGTGTTAGACCCAATTAATTTAGTTTAATTTCGGTTTTTCAAACATTTTATTTTAAAGCAAATTTTTGTTTAAGATTGTTTATATCCAACTCTATAACTCGCTTATGGTTGGTCTTACAAAAGAAATGCAAATAACTATTTTGTAGGAAATTTTATCAGCTTTAATTTTGAAAGAAAGATAAAAATTGATAAGAGTAAATGTTTTCGAGATATAAGCAAAAAACCAAAGTGAAAACTGTTACAGTTACTGAACAAAAATGTTATTCAGTTTTCAATGTTTGAGACGAAGACGAAAATGCAGCATTTACAAACGACTCTAAAAACTTCAGTGACCTTTCTGTCACCTCCTTTTTCTTCTAATAAAGTATTGGACCCAATAAATTAAGTGTATTTTAAATCACAAGACATTTTCTGTTAAAGCACTTTTTTTTAAATATTAATTATTTTCAAACTTATATTTCGCTTATGATTAGTCAAATTTATAGGAGTAACTGTTTTCGAGATATAAGCAAAAAACCAAAGTGAAAACTGTAACAGTTACTGAACAAAAATGTAATTCAGTTTTCAAAGTTTGAGACGAAGACGAAAATGCAGCATTTAAAAACGACTCTGAAGACTTCAGTGACTTTTAAGTCACCTCCTTTTTCTTCTAATAAAGTATTGGACCCAATAAATGAAGTGTATTTTAAATCACAAGACATTTTCTGTTAAAGCACTTTTTTTTAAATATTGATTATTTTCAAACTTATATCTCGCTTATGGTTAGTCCTACATGAAAAATGCGAATAACTATTTTGTAGGAAATTTTATCAGCTTTAATTTTAGTAAAAAGATAAAAATTGATAGGAGTAACTGTTTTTGAGATATAAGCAAGAAACCAAAAAACTGTTACCTTAATAAAGCGCTTGCATATAAGCAAATTTAGTACTATTAGTATTATTATTATTAATGTTATTGTTATTAATATGACGACTAAAAACGACTCTGAAGACTTTGGTGACTTTTATGTCTTCTCTTTTTTCCTATACTAAAGTGTTAGACCCAATTTTTATTGCTTAGAAAACTAAGCTTACTTTTATTACTATTATTATTATTTTTATTATTATTATTATTATTATTATTACTATTATTATTATTATTATTACTATTATTATTATTATTATTATTATTATTGTTATTATTATTAACTTTTGTATAGTAAATGTTTTTACACCAGTTTTAAAATGAGTTATTAATTTTAGACAATTTCTTGCCTAAAAATACAGATCACAGATGATTTCTTGCATAGAAATGAGAAAACGCTCATATAACACACAAAATAAGCTTCATTTTTGCTTAGAAAACTAAGCTTACTTTTATTACTATTATTATTTTTATTATTATTATTATTTTTATTATTATTATTATTATTATTATTATTATTATTATTATTATTGTTATTATTATTATTATTATTATTATTATTATTATTATTATTTATTATTATATTTATTATTATTATTATTATTATTGTTATTATTATTATTATTATTAAAAAATTATATAAAAAAGACAGATAACGTCGTATTCTGACACAAAAAAACGAATTACGTTATAGACTTGACGAGAACGGCGTATCTCGGACTCTTATAGGACTCTTATAGGGTCAAAAAGTATCAGTTTGGATTAAAACAAATTATTTTTGTTGACTCTCAGTCTGAATTGTTCATCAGTTCAAACAAAAACGGCTTATTTTAGACGATCTTTTGCTTTGAACATGAAAACATACATCGAACAGACTAAAAACGTATTAATCTGGCATAAAAGAGCAATTTATGTATCACTTTGAATAAAGGCAGCTAATCTTATTCGTTTCATTGCTTAAAATAGACAAAATTGTTAATAAATCAAACAAAAACGCTGTATTCTAACACAAAATACTAATTACATTATAGTTTCGACGAGAATAGCTTATTTGGAATGATTCTATGCTGCCAAACGAGTAAATTTTTATTAAACAGACGCCAAACATCATGTTTTGTCCTATAAAGTCATTTTATGTTGCAGTTTGTATTAAAACAAAATATTTTCGTTGATTCTTTGTTAGAAGCAGCAAACCTAACATTAAAGAATCTGAAAACTTTGTATTCGGACACAAACCACCGAATTTTGTATCAGTTTAGACAAAAACGGTTGATTTTCGACAATATTTTGCTTTGAACAAGAAAACTTATATCAAACTGACTAAAAACGTTTTATTTTAGCACAAAACAAAAGATTTGCGTTATAGTCTTAACGAGAGCTGTTAATTTCAAACGGTTCTATGCTTTGAAACGAGTAAACTTTCACTGTACAGAGGAAAAACATCTTATTTCGCCTTTTAAACGTCTTATTCTGGCTGAAAACTGCAAATTATATATTACTCTAGATAAAAGCAATTTATCCTGATTACTCCTTTACTTAGAATAGAGTAAACTTGTATAAAACTTAATGAAAACTTTAAATTTCGTCTCAAAGAAATACTTTACGTTATAGTTTTAACCAGCACTGTTTATTTCAAACGATTTTATGATTCGAAACTAATGAACTTTTATGGGGCAGATGCAAAACCACATATTACCATATAAAGCGTTGTTTTAAAGCAAATTATTACCTTTTGCAACAAGAAATTTCACGTCAAAGAAACTGAAAACATCGTATCCATGCACAAATATCGAATTACGTATCAGTTTAGACAAATACAGCTTATTTTAAACGATTCCTTGCTATAAACAAGAAAAATTATATCAAACATATTGAAAATGTCTTATTCTCGATAAGAGCAAATTATGTGCAACCGGTGTGCAACCGTGCAACAAGTACTACGACAGAAGATAAAGTATCAAATTATCTCAAACAACTACATCCTGATGAACATTTCACCGTGGAAGAACTACCCAAGCACATCAACAATAAGAGTCAAAATAAATCCTTTAAAGTTGGACTACGATTTGAATTAGTAGAAGAAATGATGAAACCTGAGTCGTGGCCCGAAAACCTAACCATACAGAGGTTCAAGTTTTTTCGAAGACCCCAACAAATCGGTAGGTTTTGAAAACCTAACCACAATAATAAACTATAACATACAATCACTATCGAAAAAAATAGACGCACTGACTATACAGTTAACAGAAGACGAAGTAGACATTGTAATTATCACTGAGCACTGGTGCAAGGACAACACCCTGGAAAGCTTAACCATCCCAGGATATAATATTATAAGCCACTTTAGCAGATCACTTAACCAGCATGGCGGATCCTTAATCGCAACAAGGGAGGGTATTTCCGCAAAAAATATTGAAGGCATTAGACCCTTATGTGAAGAATTCACTGCAGAAATCTCAGCTGCTGAGATTCCTTCAAAAAACTTAATAATAATGGCGGTATATCGATCTCCAAATCAGAACTTCAAGCACTTCATAGATAAAATTAATGAAGCACTAGAAAACCTGACACAAAGGAACCACTCTAGACGATACATTGTCGCTGGGGACTTTAACACCAATATTCTCAAGGATGGCGTCGAACAATCTTTATTAATCGAAACTTTCACAACATATGGTATGCAACCACTAATGAGAGAGGCATCTAGAACAACTGAAACTTCTTCTAGCTGCATAGATAATATATTTTCAAATATTAACATAGAAGAAATCTTCTCAAAAGAGACAAAAAGTTGGTGCATGTCTGATCACTACTGTCAAGTCCTGAAGATTAAGAACCCAGTGCAAGAACCTAGAAAACCAGAAAAACATATATACAGAAGAATAAATGAACAGAATACTTACTACTTTAAGGAGTACTTAACCGGAATTGAGTGGGCTCGTGTCTTCAAACACCGTAATGCAAAAGAGGCCTACACTGTCTTCCATACAACTCTGACAGCTGCCTTTGACAAATTCTTCCCTAGAAAAGAAAAAATTAATAAACCAAAATTCAATAAGAGACCTACGTGGATTAGTAAAAAAATCATGAGTATGAAAAATACACTAGAAGCTCTACAAACAATAGCAAGAGTTGAGAAAAGCCAACAATCAGCTGAGGTCTTCAAGTCATATAAACGCAGCTACTTCCAAGAAATTGAAGAAAACCACAGAAACTACAACGCTTATATCCTAAACAATGCTGATAATAAGCAAAAAGCCATTTGGAAAATCATCAATACAAAAACGAAGACAAGCAATACCAAAGAATGCAAATTGAATGCCGACGACCTCAATCTCTACTTTGCCACGATAGGAGAGAAAACGTCAGACAGTATAAAAAAAATCGACAAAGATCCTTGTGATTTCCTCAAGGCGTGTAAAAGCAATGCAAAATCGTTTTGGTTAGCGCCTGTTAGTGAAGAAGAGGTCACAAGACTGATAAGATCCTTAAAATGCAAAAACTCCAAAGATGTGTACGATATGTCTACGTCATTTTTGAAAGAAATACTCCTAGAAATTACAAATCCACTTACTATGCTCATAAACAAAAGTTTTATTGAAGGATACTTTCCTGACGAGTTAAAGGTGGCAAAAATTATTCCGGTTCCAAAAGAAAAAGGCGAAGTAGAAAACATCAACAAATTTAGACCAATCTCTATTCTACCTACAATTTCAAAAGTCTTCGAGGCTGCTCTGAAGAATCGTTTAATGAAGTATCTTGAGCAAAATGACTTATTTAGTGAGTCACAACATGGCTATAGAAGTGGTAGATCAACCATTACTGCAGCATTGGATCTATACAAGAAAATAACAAGAGCCCTAGATAACCGAGAAATGGTAGAAGTAGCGATGTGCGATCTAAGCAAAGCGTTTGACACCCTGCCACACAAGTTGATTCTACAAAAATTACAACACTATGGGATACGAGGGATCACGCAAGAAATTTTTAAGTCCTACCTTGAAAATAGAACCCAGATAGTAAAATGGAATGAAAAATGGTCAAAGCCTCTGCCAACAAGGTGTGGAGTGCCCCAGGGATCAATCCTCGGTCCACTGCTATTTATAATCTATGTAAATGACTTGCCTATCAATATGAGAGTGGATGGACAGTGTCTATATGCGGACGACACTTCCTTCTGCATCAAAGAAGAAACAGAGGATACGCTAAAACCAAAAATGAGAAAAATCCTTGAAGATGCCAATGAATGGTTCACAGCAAATAAACTGAAACTCAATGGAGACAAGACTCAGGAACTATTTATATCTTCAAAACCCACCAACGTCACATCGGTAAAATTCTTGGGATTTTACCTAAATAGCAAAGCATCTTGGAAGGACCACATTCAGGAAACCTGCAAAAACCTAGCATCAGCTTTATTCAGTATCAGAAGAATCAAGAATATCTCAACTCCCCAAGCTGCAAGGGTGACATACTTTGCTAACTTCCACAGCAAAGCCACCTATGGTATACTTCTATGGGGTACTTCATCAGATGCTGACAAGATCTTCGTCCTGCAAAAGAAAGCAATCAGAATCCTGTGCCAAATGAACTATCGGGAAAGCTGCCGCCCAGCCTTCAAACAACAACAAATTCTTACCATCCCTTCCGCGTACATATTGAGCTGTCTGAGGTACGTCCACAACCACCTCCACGAGTTCATCAAGAATGGCTCATATCACGAGCATAACACAAGACACGCTGACGCGCTCTCAACACCGTACCATCGGCTTAAAGTGTCACAGCACAGCATTGACCATTGGGGCCCGAAGCTTTATAACAAGCTTCAGGACCCGATGAAGAGACTAGCTCCGGCTCTGTTTGAGAAGAAGGTAAAGGACGCACTATTAGAAATGAGTTATTATTCTATCCAAGAGTTCCTGGATAACCCTCCAGATTTAAAATAAATGTATGTATTGTCCCATATACACTTACATGTACATAATTATATGACGCGCCATGTATTATTTATTGATGGCAATAAATCTATTATTATTATGTATCAGTTTTAACAAAAGCGGATTACTCTGTTTGATTCTATGCTTAGAGTAGGGTAAACTACTATAAAACGTAATGAAAACTCTATATTCAAGCTCAAAAGAACAAATTACGTTATAGTTTTGACAAAAAAAAATTATTTCGGACGACTACATACTTCGAAGTAAGCAAACTTTAATTGAACAAGTGCAAAAGCTAATACTTTGCTTTAAAATAACGATTTATGTGGTAATATGGTATTTTGCATCTGTCCTATAAAAGTTTACTCGTTTCGCTCCATTGAATTATTCGAAATAAATTATCTTGACACAACAACAACGAAAATAATTTGTTTTTGTTTAAACTGTAACATAAATCGTTTTTATAAAACGAACTAAGACGTTTGGCATCTGTTTCGTGAAAGTTTTCTCGTTTGGGGGCATAAAATCGTTTGAAATTAAGAGTTCTGGTCAAAACTATAACGTAAATTATTTCTTTGTATCACTTTAAAGATTTGCGTTATAGTCTTGCCGAGAACTGTTAATTTTTTGCATCTGCCCCATAAAAGTTCATTAGTTTCAAATCATAAAATCGTTTGAAATAAACAGTGCTGGTCAAAACTATAACGTAAATTATTTCTTTGAGACGAAATTTAAAGTTTTCATTAAGTTTTATACAAGTTTACTCTATTCTATCTAAAGGAGTAATCAGGATAAATTGCTTTTATCTAGAGTAATATATAATTTGCAGTTTTCAGCCAGAATAAGACGTTTTTAATCTTTTTAATGTAAGTTTTTGTATTCAAAACAAAGGATCGTCTAAAGTAAGCAGTTTTTGTCCAGACTGAAACGTAATTCGAATTTCTGTGCCTGAATAAGGGGTTTTCAGTTACCTTGATGTAAGGTTTCATGTTTGTAACAATGAATTAACGAAAATAATTGGTTTTTATCCAAACTGTGGCATGAATCGTTTTTAAAAGGCGAAATAAGATGTTTTTCCTCTGTACAGTGAAAGTTTACTCGTTTCAAAGCATAGAACCGTTTGAAATTAACAGCTCTCGTTAAGACTATAACGCAAATCTTTTGTTTTGTGTTAAAATAAGACGTTTTTAGTTAGTTTGATATGTTTTCTTGTTCAAAGCAAAATATTGTCGAAAATCAACCGTTTTTGTCTAAACTGATACAAAATTCGGTGGTTTGTGTCCGAATACAAAGTTTTCAGATTCTTTAATGTTAGGTTTGCTGCTTCTAACAAAGAATCAACGAAAATATTTCGTTTTAATACAAACTGCAATATAAAATGTCTTTATAGGACAAAACATGATGTTTGGCATCTGTTTAATAAAAATTTACTCGTTTGGAAGCATGAATCATTCCAAATAAGCTATTCTCGTCGAAACTAATATGACGACTAAAAACGATTCTGAAGACTTTGGTAACTTTTATGTCTTTTTCTTTTTTCTCTACTAAAGTGTTAGACACAATTAATTTAGTTTAATTTCAGTATTTCAAACATTTAATTTTTAAGCAAGTTTTTGTTAAATATTATTTATATCCAACTTTATAACTCGCTGATGGTTGGTCCTACAAGAAAAATGCCAATAACTATTTTGTAGGAAATTTTATCAGCTTTATTTTGAAAAAAAGATAAAAACTGATAGGAGTAATTGTTTTCGAGATATAAGCAAAAAACCAAAGTGAAAACTGTTACCGTTTCAGAACAAAAATGTAATTCAGTTTTCAATGTTTGAGACGAAGACGAAACTGTAGCATTTAAAAACGACTCTGAAGACTTCAGTGACTTTTATGTCACTTCCTTTTTCTTCTAATAAAGTATTGGACCCAATAAATTAAGTGTATTTTAAATCACAAGACATTTTCTTTTAAAGCACTTCTTTTTTAAATATTAATTATTTTCAATCTTATATCTCGCTTATGGTTAGTCCTACATAAAAAATGCAAATAACTATTTTGTAGGAAATTTTATCAGCTTGAATTTTAGTAAAAAGATAAAAATTGATAGGAGTAACTGTTTTCGAGATATGAGCAAGAAACCAAAACACTGTTACCTTAATTAAGCGTTTGCATATAAGCAAATTTAGTTCTATTAGTATTATTATTATTAATGTTATTGTTATTAATATGACGATTAAAGACAACTTTGAAACCTTTAGTGACTTTTATGTCGTCTTCTTTTTCCTCTACTAAAGTGTTAGACACAATTAAATTAGTTTAATTTCAGTTTTTCAAACATTTTATTTTAAAGCAAATTTTTGTTAAATATTATTTATATCCAACTCTATAACTCGCTTATGGTTGGTCCTACAAGAAAAATGCAAATAACTATTTTGTAGGAAATTTTATCAGCTTTAATTTTGATAGAAAGATAAAAATTGATAGGAGTAACTGTTTTCGAGATATAAGCAAAAAACCAATAAGAAAACTGTGACTGTTACTGAACAAAAATGTAATTCGGTTTTCAATGTTTGAGACGAAGACGAAACTGCAGCATTTAAAAACGACTCTGAAGACTTCAGTGACTTTTATGTCACTTCCTTTTTCTTCTAATAAAGTATTGGACCCAATAAATTAAGTGTATTTTAAATCACAAGACATTTTCTGTTAAAGCACTTTTTTTTTAAATATTAATTATTTTCAATCATATATCTCGCTTATGGTTAGACCTACATGAAAAATGCAAATAACTATTTTATAGGAAATTTTATCAGCTTGAATTTTAGTAAAAAGATAAAAATTGATAGGAGTAACTGTTTTCGAGATATAAGCAAGAAACCAAAACACTGTTACCTTAATTAAGCGTTTGCATATAAGCAAATTTAGTACTATTAGTATTATTATTATTAATGTTATTGTTATTAATATGACAACTAAAGACAACTCTAAAACCTTTAGTGACTTTTATGTCTTTTCCTTTTTCCTCTACTAAAGTGTTAGACACAATTAAATTAGTTTAATTTCAGTTTTTCAAACATTTTATTTTAAAGCAAATTTTTGTTAAAAATTATTTATATCCAACTCTATAACTCGCTTATGGTTGGTCCTACAAGAAAAATGCAAATAACTATTTTGTAGGAAATTTTATCAGCTTTAATTTTGAAAAAAAGACAAAAATTCATAGGAGTAATTGTTTTCGAGATATAAGCAAGAAACCAAAAAACTGTTACCTTAATAAAGCGCTTGCATATAAGCAGATTTAGTACTATTAGTATTATTATTATTAATGTTATTGTTATTAATATGACGACTAAAAACGATTCTGAAGACTTTGGTGACTTTTATGTCTCTTTCTTTTTTCTCTACTAAAGTGTTAGACACAATTAATTTAGTTTAATTTCAGTATTTCAAACATTTTATTTTTAAGCAAGTTTTTGTTAAATATTATTTATATCCAACTTTATAACTCGCTTATGGTTGGTCCTACAAGAAAAATGCAAATAACTATTTTGTAGGAAATGTTATCAGCTTTAATTTTGAAAGAAAGATAAAAATTGATAGGAGTAACTGTTTTCGAGATATAAGCAAAAAACCAATGTAAAAACTGTTACCGTTTCAGAACAAAAATGTAATTCAGTTTTCAATGTTTGAGACGAAGACGAAAATGCAGCATTTAAAATCGACTCTGAAGACTTCAGTGACTTATATGTCACCCCCTTTTTTTCTAATAAAGTATTGGACCTAATAAATTAAGTGTATTTTAAATCACAAGACATTTTCTGTTAAAGCACTTCTTTTTTAAATATTAATTATTTTCAATCTTATATCTCGCTTATGGTTAGTCCTACATAAAAAATGCAAATAATTATTTTGTAGGAAATTTTATCAGCTTGAATTTTAGTAAGAAGATAAAAGTTGATAGGAGTAACTGTTTTCGAGATATGAGCAAGAAACCAAAACACTGTTACCTTAATTAAGCGTTTGCATATAAGCAAATTTAGTACTATTAGTATTATTATTATTAATGTTATTGTTATTAATATGACGATTAAAGACAACTTTGAAACCTTTAGTGACTTTTATGTCTTCTTCTTTTTCCTCTACTAAAGTGTTAGACACAATTAAATTAGTTTAATTTCAGTTTTTCAAACATTTTATTTTAAAGCAAATTTTTGTTAAATATTATTTATATCCAACTCTATAACTCGCTTATGGTTGGTCCTACAAGAAAAATGCAAATAACTATTTTGTAGGAAATTTTATCAGCTTTAATTTTGAAAAAAAGACAAAAATTCATAGGAGTAACTGTTTTCGAGATATAAGCAAGAAACCAAAAAACTGTTACCTTAATAAAGCGCTTGCATATAAGCAGATTTAGTACTAATAGTATTATAATTATTAATGTTATGGTTATTAATATGACGACTAAAAACGATTCTGAAGACTTTGGTGACTTTTATGTCTTTTTCTTTTTTCTCTACTAAAGTGTTAGACACAATTAATTTAGTTTAATTTCAGTATTTCAAACATTTTATTTTTAAGCAAGTTTTTGTTAAATATTATTTATATCCAACTTTATAACTCGCTTATGGTTGGTCCCACAAGAAAAATGTAAATAACTATTTTGTAGGAAATGTTATCAGCTTTAATTTTGAAAGAAAGATAAAAATTGATAGGAGTAACTGTTTTCGAGATATGAGCAAAAAACCAAAACACTGTTACCTTAATTAAGCGTTTGCATATAAGCAAATTTAGTACTATTAGTATTATTATTATTAATGTTATTGTTATTAATATGACGATTAAAGACAACTTTGAAACCTTTAGTGACTTTTATGTCTTCTTCTTTTTCCTCTACTAAAGTGTTAGACACAATTAAATTAGTTTAATTTCAGTTTTTCAAACATTTTATTTTAAAGCAAATTTTTGTTAAATATTATTTATATCCAACTCTATAACTCGCTTATGGTTGGTCCTACAAGAAAAATGCAAATATTTATTTTGTAAGAAATTTTATCAGCTTTAATTTTGACAGAAAGATAAAAATTGATAGGAGTAACTGTTTTCGAGATATAAGCAAAAAACCAATAAGAAAACTGTGACTGTTACTGAACAAAAATGTAATTCGGTTTTCAATGTTTGAGACGAAGACGAAACTGCAGCATTTAAAAACGACTCTGAAGACTTCAGTGACTTTTATGTCACTTCCTTTTTCTTCTAATAAAGTATTGGACCCAATAAATTAAGTGTATTTTAAATCACAAGACATTTTCTGTTAAAGCACTTTTTTTTTAAATATTAATTATTTTCAATCATATATCTCGCTTATGGTTAGTCCTACATAAAAAATGCAAATAACTATTTTGTAGGAAATTTTATCAGCTTGAATTTTAGTAAAAAGATGAAAATTGATAGGAGTAACTGTTTTCGAGATATAAGCAAGAAACCAAAACACTGTTACCTTAATTAAGCGTTTGCATATAAGCAAATTTAGAACTATTAGTATTATTATTATTAATGTTATTGTTATTAATATGACAACTAAAGACAACTCTGAAACCTTAAGTGACTTTTATGTCTTTTCGTTTTTTCTCTACTAAAGTGTTAGACACAGTAAAATTAGTTTAATTTCAGTTTTTCAAACATTTTATTTTAAAGCAAATTTTTGTTAAATATTATTTATATCCAACTCTATAACTCGCTTATGGTTGGTCCTACAAGAAAAATGCAAATAACTATTTTGTAGAATATTTTATCAGCTTTAATTTTGAAAGAAAGACAAAAATTCATAGGAGTAACTGTTTTCGAGATATAAGCAAGAAACCAAAAAACTGTTACCTTAATAAAGCGCTTGCATATAAGCAGATTTAGTACTATTAGTATTATTATTATTAATGTTATTGTTATTAATATGACGACTAAAAACGATTCTGAAGACTTTGGTGACTTTTATGTCTTTTTCTTTTTTCTCTACTAAAGTGTTAGACACAATTAATTTAGTTTAATTTCAGTTTTTTAAACATTTTATTTTTAAGCAAGTTTTTGTTAAATATTATTTATATCCAACTTTATAACTCGCTTATGGTTGGTCCTACAAGAAAAATGCAAATAACTATTTTGTAGGAAATGTTATCAGCTTTAATTTTGAAAAAAGGATAAAAATTGATAGGAGTAACTGTTTTCGAGATATAAGCAAAAAACCAAAGTAAAAACTGTTACCGTTTCAGAACAAAAATGTAATTCAGTTTTCAATGTTTGAGACGATGACGAAAATGCAGCATTTAAAATCGACTCTGAAGACTTCAGTGACTTATATGTCACCCCCTTTTTTTTTTAATAAAGTATTGGACCTAATAAATTAAGTGTATTTTAAATCACAAGACATTTTCTGTTAAAGCACTTCTTTTTTAAATATTAATTATTTTCAATCTTATATCTCGCTTATGGTTAGTCCTACATAAAAAATGCAAATAACTATTTTGTAGGAAATTTTATCAGCTTAAATTTTAGTAAAAAAATAAAAATTGATAGGAGTAACTGTTTTCGAGATATGAGCAAGAAACCAAAACACTGTTACCTTAATTAAGCGTTTGCATATAAGCAAATATTGTACTATTAGTATTATTATAAAACACTGTTACCTTAATTAAGCGTTTGCATATAAGCAAATTTAGTACTATTAGTATTATTATTATTAATGTTATTGTTATTAATATGACGATTAAAGACAACTTTGAAACCTTTAGTGACTTTTATGTCTTCTTCTTTTTCCTCTACTTCAGTTTTTCAAACATTTTATTTTAAAGCAAATTTTTGTTAAATATTATTTATATCCAACTCTATAACTCGCTTATGGTTGGTCCTACAAGAAAAATGCAAATAACTATTTTGTAGGAAATTTTATCAGCTTGAATTTTAGTAAAAAGATAAAAATTGATAGGAGTAACTGTTTTCGAGATATAAGCAAGAAACCAAAACACTGTTACCTTAATTAAGCGTTTGCATATAAGCAAATTTAGTACTATTAGTATTATTATTATTAATGTTATTGTTATTAATATGACAACTAAAGACAACTCTGAAACCTTTAGTTACTTTTATGTCTTTTCCTTTTTTCTCTACTAAAGTGTTAGACACAGTTAAATTAGTTTAATTTCAGTTTTTCAAACATTTTATTTTAAAGCAAATTTTTGTTAAATATTATTTATATCCAACTCTATAACTCGCTTATGGTTGGTCCTACAAGAAAAATGCAAATAACTATTTTGTAGGAAATGTTATCAGCTTTAATTTTGAAAGAAAGATAAAAATTGATAGGAGTAACTGTTTTCGAGATATAAGCAAAAAACCAAAGTAAAAACTGTTACCGTTTAAGAACAAAAATGTAATTCAGTTTTCAATGTTTGAGACGAAGACGAAAATGCAGCATTTAAAATCGACTCTGAAAACTTTAGTGACTTATATGTCACCCCCTTTTTTTTTAATAAAGTATTGAACCTAATAAATTAAGTGTATTTTAAATCACAAGACATTTTCTGTTAAAGCACTTCTTTTTTAAATATTAATTATTTTCAATCTTATATCTCGCTTATGGTTAGTCCTACATAAAAAATGCAAATAACTATTTTGTAGGAATTTTTATCAGCT
The DNA here is from genome assembly GCF_031307605.1 of Tribolium castaneum. Classification (NCBI taxonomy): domain Eukaryota; kingdom Metazoa; phylum Arthropoda; class Insecta; order Coleoptera; family Tenebrionidae; genus Tribolium; species Tribolium castaneum. The sequence goes on along the minus strand of NC_087401.1, from coordinate 2,475,578 downwards.
TGAATTTCAGTAAAAAGATAAAAATTGATAGGAGTAACTGTTTTCGAGATATGAGCAAGAAACCAAAACACTGTTACCTTAATTAAGCGTTTGCATATAAGCAAATTTAGTACTATTAGTATTATTATTATTAATGTTATTGTTATTAATATGACGATTAAAGACAACTTTGAAACCTTTAGTGACTTTTATGTCTTCTTCTTTTTCCTCTACTAAAGTGTTAGACACAATTAAATTAGTTTAATTTCAGTTTTTCAAACATTTTATTTTAAAGCAAATTTTTGTTAAATATTATTTATATCCAACTCTATAACTTTTAACTTTTAATTATTTTCAATCATATATCTCGCTTATGGTTAGTCCTACATGAAAAATGCAAATAACTATTTTGTAGGAAATTTTATCAGCTTGAATTTTAGTAAAAAGATAAAAATTGATAGGAGTAACTGTTTTCGAGACATAAGCAAGAAACCAAAACACTGTTACCTTAATTAAGCGTTTGCATATAAGCAAATTTAGTACTATTAGTATTATTATTATTAATGTTATTGTTATTAATATGACAACTAAAGACAACTCTGAAACCTTTAGTGACTTTTATGTCTTTTTCTTTTTCCTCTACTAAAGTGTTAGACTCAATTAATTTAGTTTAATTTCGGTTTTTCAAACATTTTATTTTAAAGCAAATTTTTGTTAAATATTATTTATATCCAACTCTATAACTCGCTTATGGTTGGTCCTACAAAAAAATGCAAATAACTATTTTGTAGGAAATTTTATTAGCTTTAATTTTGAAAAAAAGATAAAAATTGATAGGAGTAACTGTTTTCGAGATATAAGCAAGAAACCAAAAAAATGTTACGTTAATTAAGCGTTTGCATATAAGCAAATTTAGTACTATTAGTATTATTATTATTAATGTTATTGTTATTAATATGACGACTAAAGACGACTCTGAAACATTTAGTGACTTTTATGTCTTCTCCTTTTTCCTCTACTAAAGTGTTAGACACAATTAATTTAGTTTAATTCCGGTTTTTCAAGCATTTTATTTTAAAGCAAATTTTTGTTAAATATTATTTATATCCAACTCTATAACTCGTTTATGCTTGGTCCTACAAGAAAAATGTAAATAACTATTTTGTTGGAAATTTTATCAGCTTTAATTTTGAAAGAAAGATAAAATTTGATAGGAGTAACTGTTTTCGAGATATAAGCAAAAAACCATTAAGAAAACTGTAACTGTTACTGAACAAAAATGTAATTCAGTTTTCAATGTTTGAGACGAAGTCAAAAATGCAGCATTTAAAAACGACTCTGAAGACTTCAGTGACTTTTATGTCACCTCCTTTTTCTTCTAATAAAGTATTGGACCCAACAAATTAAGTGTATTTTAAATCACAAGACATTTTCTGTTAAAACACTTTTTTTTAATTAATAATTATTTTCAAACTTATATCTCGCTTATGGTTAGTTCTACATGAAAAATGCAAATAACTATTTTGTAGGAAATTTTATCACCTTTAATTTTGGTGAAAAAGTAAAAATTGATAGGAGTAACTGTTTTCGAGATATAGGCAAAAAACAAAAAAACTGTTACCTTAATTAAGCGCTTGCATATAAGCAAATTTAGTACTACTAGTATTGTTATTATAAATGTTATTGTTATTAATATGACGACTAAAGACAACTTTAAGACTTTAGTGACTTTTATGTCTCCTCCTTTTTCCTCTACTAGAGTGTTAGACACAATTAATTTAGTTTAATTTCGGTTTTTCAAACATTTTATTTTAAAGCAAATTTTTGTTAAATATTAAAAACTATAAAATGGCTTAGATTGCCTAAAAACACAGATCACACATGATCTTTTGCATAAAAATGAGAAAACGCTCATGTAACACACAAAATAAGCTCCATTTTTCCTTTTTAAAAGTATTATTATTATTATTACTTTTGTTACTATTACTATTATTATTATTATTATTATTATTATTATTATTGTTATTATTATTATTATTATTATTATTATTATTATTATTATTATTATTATTATTATTAAAAACTTATATTAAACAGACAGAAAACGTCGTATTCTGACACAACTTAAAACACAGATCACACATGATCTTTTGCATAGAAATGAGAAAACGCTCATATAACACAAAATAAGCTTCATTTTGGCTTAGAAAACTAAGCTTACTTTTACTACTACTATTATTTTTATTTTTATTATTATTATTATTATTACTATTATTTTTATTATTATTATTACTATTATTATTATTATTATTATTATTATTATTATTATTATTATTATTATTATTAATATTATTATTATTAAAGACCGATTATAACTTTTGTATAGTAAATGTTTTTATACCAGTTTTAAAATGAGTTATTAATTTTAGACAATTTCTTGCCTAAAAACACAGATCACAGATGATCTCTTGCATAGAAATGAGAAAACGCTCAGATAACACAAAATAAGCATCATTTTTGCTTAGAAAAACTAAGCTTTAATTTAGAAAGAAATTTATTATTATAAGTATTATTATCATTATTATTATTATTATTATTATTATTATTATTATTATTATTGTTTTTTTTATTACTATTATTATTATTATTATTATTATTATTATTATTATTATTATTATTATTATTAACTTTTGTATAGTAAATGTTTTTATACCAGTTTTAAAATGAGTTATTAATTTTATTCAATTTCTTGCCTAAAAACACAGATCACAGATGATCTCTTGCATAGAAATGAGAAAACGCTCATATAACACACAAAATAAGCATCATTTTTGCTTAGAAAAACTAAGCTTTAATTTAGAAACAAATTAATTATTATAAGTATTATTATCATTATTATTATTATTATTATTATTATTATTATTATTTCTTTTATTACTATTATTATTATTATTATTATTATTATTATTATTACTATTATTATTATTATTATTATTATTACTATTATTATTATTATTATTATTAACTTTTGTATAGTAAATGTTTTTATACCAGTTTTAAAATGAGTTATTAATTTTAGACAATTTCTTGCCTAAAAATACAGATCACAGATGATTTCTTGCATAGAAATGAGAAAGCGCTCATATAACACACAAAATAAGCTTCATTTTTGCTTAGAAAACTAAGCTTACTTTTATTTCTATTATTATTTTTATTATTATTATTATTATTATTATTGTTGTTATTATTATTATTATTATTATTATTATTATTATTATTATTATTATTATTATTATTATTATTATTATTATTATTATTATTATTATTATTATTATTATTATTATTATTATTGTTATTATTATTATTATTATTATTAAAAACTTATATTAAACAGACAGAAAACGTCGTATTCTGACACAAAAAAACGAATTACGTTATAGACTTGACGAGAACGGCGTATCTCGGACTCTTATAGGACTCTTATAGGGTCAAAAATTATCAGTTTGGATTAAAACAAATTATTTTTGTTGACTCTCAGTCTGAATTGTTCATCAGTTCAAACAAAAACGGCTTACTTTAGACGATCTTTTGCTTTGAACAAGAAAACTTACATCGAACAGACTAAAAACGTATTAATCTGGCATAAAAGAGCAATTTATGTATCACTTTGAATAAAGGCAGCTAATCCTATTCGTTTCATTGCTTAAAATAGACAAAATTGTTAATAAATCTAACAAAAACGCTGTAGTCTAGCACAAAATACTAATTACATTATAGTTTCGACGAAAATAGCTTATTTGGAATGATTCTATGCTTCCAAACGAGTAAATTTTTAATAAACAGATGCCAAACATCATGTTTTGTCCTATAAAGACATTTTATATTGCAGTTTGTATTAAAACAAAATATTTTCGTTGATTCTTTGTTAGAAGCAGCAAACCTAACATTAAAGAATCTGAAAACTTTGTATTCGGACACAAACCACCGAATTTTGTTTCAGTTTAGACAAAAACGGTTGATTTTCGACAATATTTTGCTTTGAACAAGAAAGCTTATATCAAACTGACTAAAAACGTCTTATTTTAGCACAAAACAAAAGATTTGCGTTATAGTCTTAAAGCTGATTCATGCCACAGTTTGGATAAAAACCAATTATTTTTGTTAATTCATTGTTACAAACAAGAAACCTTACATCAAAGAAACTGAAAACCCCTTATTTAGGCACAGAAATTCGAATTACGTTTCAGTCTGGACAAAAACTGCTTATTTTAGACGATCCTTTGTTTTGAACACGAAAACTTACATTAAAAAGATTAAAAACGTCTTATTCTGGCTGAAAACTGCAAATTATATATTACTCTAGATAAAAGCAATTTATCCTGATTACTCCTTTACTTAGAATAGAGTAAACTTGTATAAAACTTAATGAAAACTTTAAATTTCGTCTCAAAGAAATAATTTACGTTATAGTTTTGACCAGCACTGTTTATTTCAAACGAAATTATGATTCGAAACTAATGAACTTTTATGGGGCAGATGCAAAACCACATATTACCATATAAAGCGTTGTTTTAAAGCAAAGTATTACCTTTTGCAACAAGAAATTTCACGTCAAAGAAACTGTAAACATCGTATCCATGCACAAATATCGAATTACGTATCAGTTTAGGCAAATACAGCTTATTTTAAACGATTCCTTGCTATAAACAAGAAAAATTTTATCAAACATATTGAAAATGTCTTATTCTCGAAAATAAGAGCAAATTATGTATCAGTTTTAACAAAAGCGGATTACTCTGTTTGATTCTATGCTTAGAGTAGAGTAAACTACTATAAAACGTAATGAAAACTCTATATTCAAGCTCAAAAGAACAAATTACGTTATAGTTTTGACAAAAAAAAATTATTTCGGACGACTACATATTTCGAAGTAAGCAAACTTTAATTGAACAAGTGCAAAAGCTAATACTTTGCTTTAAAATAACGATTTATGTGGTAATATGGTATTTTGCATCTGTCCTATAAAAGTTTCTCGTTTCGCTCCATTGAATCATTCGAAATAAATTATTTTGACACAACAACGAAAATAATTTTTTTGTTTAAACTGTAACATGTCGTTTTTATAAAACGAACTAAGACGTTTGGCATCTGTTTAGTGAAAGTTTTCTCGTTTGGGGGCATAAAATCGTTTGAAATTAACAGTTCTGGTCAAAACTATAACGTAAATTATTTCTTTGAGACGAAATTTAAAGTTTTCATTAAGTTTTATACAAGTTTGCTCTATTCTAAGCAAAGGAGTAATCAGGATAAACTGCTTTTATCCAAAGTAATACATAATTTGCAGTTTTGAGCCAGAATAAGACGTTTTTAATCTTTTTAATGTAAGTTTTCGTGTTCAAAAGAAAGAATCGTCTAAAATAAGCAATTTGTGTCCAGACTGAAACGTAATTTGATTTTCTGGGCCTGAATAAGAGGTTTTCAGTTTCTTTGATGTAAGGTTTCTTGTTTGTAACAATGAATAAACGAAAATCATTGGTTTTAATCCAAACTGTGACATAAATCGTTTTTTAAAGGCGAAATCAGACGTTTTGCCTCTGTTCAGTGAAAGTATACTGGTTTCAAAGCATAGAATCGTTTGAAATTAACAGTTCTCGTCAAGACTATAAAGCAAATCTTTAAAGTGATACAAAGAAATAATTTACGTAATAGTTTTGACCAGAACTGTTAATTTCAAACGATTTTATGCCCCCAAACGAGAAAACTTTCACTAAACAGATGCCAAACGTCTTAGTTCGTTTTAAAAAAGCGATTTATGTTACAGTTTAAACAAAAACAAATTATTTGTGTTGTTGTTGTGTCAAAATAATTTATTTCTAATGATTCAATGGAGCGAAACGGGTAAACTTTTATAGGACAGATGCAAAATACCATATTACCACATAAATCATTATTTTAAAGCAAAGTATTAGCTTTTGCACATGTTCAATTAAAGTTTGCTTACTTCGAAGTATGTAATCGTCCGAAATATTTTTTTTGTCAAAACTATAACGTAATTTGTTCTTTTGAGCTTGAATATAGAGTTTTCATTACGTTTTATAGTAGTTTACTCTACTCTAAGCATAGAATCAAACAGAGTAATCCGCTTTTGTTAAAACTGATACATAATTTGCTCTTATTCTCGAGAATATGACGTTTTCAATATGCTTGATAAAATTTTTCTTGTTTATAGCAAGGAATCGTTTAAAATAAGCTGTATTTGCCTAAACTGATACGTAATTAGATATTTATGTATGGATACGAAGTTTTCAGTTTCTTTGACGTGAAATTTCTTGTTGCAAAAGGTAATACTTTGCTTTAAAACAACGCTTTATATGGTAATATGTGGTTTTGCATCTGCCCCATAAAAGTTCATTAGTTTTGAATCATAATTTCGTTTGAAATAAACAGTGCTGGTCAAAACTATAACGTAAATTATTTCTTTGAGACGAAATTTAAAGTTTTCATTAAGTTTTATACAAGTTTACTCTATTCTAAGTAAAGGAGTAATCAGGATAAATTGCTTTTATCTAGAGTAATATATAATTTGCAGTTTTCAGCCAGAATAAGACGTTTTTAATATTTTTAATGTAAGTTTTCGTGTTCAAAACAAAAGATCGTCTAAAATAAGCAGTTTTTGTCCAGACTGAAACGTAATTCGAATTTCTGTGCCTAAATAAGGGGTTTTCAGTTTCTTTGATGTAAGGTTTCTTGTTTGTAACAATGAATTAACAAAAATAATTGGTTTTTATCCAAACTGTGGCATGAATCAGCTTTAAGACTATAACGCAAATCTTTTGTTTTGTGCTAAAATAAGACGTTTTTAGTCAGTTTGATATAAGCTTTCTTGTTCAAAGCAAAATATTGTCGAAAATCAACCGTTTTTGTCTAAACTGAAACAAAATTCGGTGGTTTGTGTCCGAATACAAAGTTTTCAGATTCTTTAATGTTAGGTTTGCTGCTTCTAACAAAGAATCAACGAAAATATTTTGTTTTAATACAAACTGCAATATAAAATGTCTTTATAGGACAAAACATGATGTTTGGCATCTGTTTATTAAAAATTTACTCGTTTGGAAGCATAGAATCATTCCAAATAAGCTATTCTCGTCGAAACTATAATGTAATTAGTATTTTGTGCTAGAATACAGCGTTTTTGTTAGATTTATTAACAATGTTGTCTATTTTAAGCAATGAAACGAATAGGATTAGCTGCCTTTATCCAAAGTGATACATAAATTGCTCTTTTATGCCAGATTAATACGTTTTTAGTCTGTTCGATGTAAGTTTTCTTGTTCAAAGCAAAAGATCGTCTAAAGTAAGCCGTTTTTGTTTGAACTGATGAACAATTCAGACTGAGAGTCAACAAAAATAATTTGTTTTAATCCAAACTGATAATTTTTGACCCTATAAGAGTCCTATAAGAGTCCGTGATACGCCGTTCTCGTCAAGTCTATAACGTAATTCGTTTTTTTGTGTCAGAATACGACGTTTTCTGTCTGTTTAATATAAGTTTTTAATAATAATAATAATAATAACAATAATAATAATAATAATAATAACAATAATAATAATAATAATAATAATAATAATAATAATAATAATAATAATAATAAAAATAATAATAGAAATAAAAGTAAGCTTAGTTTTCTAAGCAAAAATGAAGCTTATTTTGTGTGTTATATGAGCGCTTTCTCATTTCTATGCAAGAAATCATCTGTGATCTGTATTTTTAGGCAAGAAATTGTCTAAAATTAATAACTCATTTTAAAACTGGTATAAAAACATTTACTATACAAAAGTTAATAATAATAATAATAATAATAATAATAATAATAATAATAATAATAATAATAATAATAATAATAATAATAATAATAATAATAGTAATAATAATAATAATAATAATAATAGTAATAATAATAATAATAATAATAATAATAATAATAATAATAATGATAATAATACTTATAATAATGAATTTCTTTCTAAATTAAAGCTTAGTTTTTCTAAGCAAAAATGATGCTTATTTTGTGTTATATGAGCGTTTTCTCATTTCTATGCAAGAGATCATCTGTGATCTGTGTTTTTAGGCAAGAAATTGAATAAAATTAATAACTCATTTTAAAACTGGTATAAAAACATTTACTATACAAAAGTTAATAATAATAATAATAATAATAATAATAATAATAATAATAATAATAATAATAATAATAATAATAATAATAATAATAATGATAATAATACTTATAATAATAAATTTCTTTCTAAATTAAAGCTTAGTTTTTCTAAGCAAAAATGAAGCTTATTTTGTGTGTTATATGAGCGCTTTCTCATTTCTATGCAAGAAATCATCTGTGATCTGTATTTTTAGGCAAGAAATTGTCTAAAATTAATAACTCATTTTAAAACTGGTATAAAAACATTTACTATACAAAAGTTAATAATAATAAAAATAATAATAATAATAATAATAATAATAATAATAATAATAATAATAATAATAATAATAATAATAATAATAATAGTAATAATAATAATAATAATAATAGTAATAATAATAATAATAATAATAATAATAATAATAATAATAATAATAATAATAATGATAATAATACTTATAATAATGATATTCTTTCTAAATTAAAGCTTAGTTTTTCTAAGCAAAAATGATGCTTATTTTGTGTGTTATATGAGCGTTTTCTCATTTCTATGCAAGAGATCATCTGTGATCTGTGTTTTTAGGCAAGAAATTGAATAAAATTAATAACTCATTTTAAAACTGGTATAAAAACATTTACTATACAAAAGTTAATAATAATAATAATAATAATAATAATAATAATAATAATAATAATAATAGTAATAAAAGAAACAATAATAATAATAATAATAATAATAATAATAATAATAATAATAATAATAATAATGATAATAATACTTATAATAATAAATTTCTTTCTAAATTAAAGCTTAGTTTTTCTAAGCAAAAATGATGCTTATTTTGTGTTATCTGAGCGTTTTCTCATTTCTATGCAAGAGATCATCTGTGATCTGTGTTTTTAGGCAAGAAATTGTCTAAAATTAATAACTCATTTTAAAACTGGTATAAAAACATTTACTATACAAAAGTTATAATCGGTCTTTAATAATAATAATATTAATAATAATAATAATAATAATAATAATAATAATAATAATAATAATAATAATAATAATAATAATAGTAATAATAATAATAAAAATAATAGTAATAATAATAATAATAATAAAAATAAAAATAATAGTAGTAGTAAAAGTAAACTTAGTTTTCTAAGCCAAAATGAAGCTTATTTTGTGTTATATGAGCGTTTTCTCATTTCTATGCAAAAGATCATGTGTGATCTGTGTTTTAAGTTGTGTCAGAATACGACGTTTTCTGTCTGTTGAATATAAGTTTTTAATAATAATAATAATAATAATAATAATAATAATAATAATAATAATAATAATAATAACAATAATAATAATAATAATAATAATAATAATAATAATAGTAATAGTAACAAAAGTAATAATAATAATAATACTTTTAAAAAGGAAAAATGGAGCTTATTTTGTGTGTTACATGAGCGTTTTCTCATTTTTATGCAAAAGATCATGTGTGATCTGTGTTTTTAGGCAATCTAAGCCATTTTATAGTTTTTAATATTTAACAAAAATTTGCTTTAAAATAAAATGTTTGAAAAACCGAAATTAAACTAAATTAATTGTGTCTAACACTTTAGTAGAGGAAAAAGGAGGAGACATAAAAGTCACTAAAGTCTTAAAGTTGTCTTTAGTCGTCATATTAATAACAATAACATTTATAATAACAATACTAGTAGTACTAAATTTGCTAATATGCAAGCGCTTAATTAAGGTAACAGTTTTTTTGTTTTTTGCCTATATCTCGAAAACAGTTACTCCTATCAATTTTTACTTTTTCACCAAAATTAAAGGCGATAAAATTTCCTACAAAATAGTTATTTGCATTTTTCATGTAGAACTAACCATAAGCGAGATATAAGTTTGAAAATAATTATTAATTAAAAAAAAGTGTTTTAACAGAAAATGTCTTGTGATTTAAAATACACTTAATTTGTTGGGTCCAATACTTTATTAGAAGAAAAAGGAGGTGACATAAAAGTCACTGAAGTCTTCAGAGTCGTTTTTAAATGCTGCATTTTTGACTTCGTCTCAAACATTGAAAACTGAATTACATTTTTGTTCAGTAACAGTTACAGTTTTCTTATTGGTTTTTTGCTTATATCTCGAAAACAGTTACTCCTATCAAATTTTATCTTTCTTTCAAAATTAAAGCTGATAAAATTTCCAACAAAATAGTTATTTACATTTTTCTTGTAGGACCAAGCATAAACGAGTTATAGAGTTGGATATAAATAATATTTAACAAAAATTTGCTTTAAAATAAAATGCTTGAAAAACCGGAATTAAACTAAATTAATTGTGTCTAACACTTTAGTAGAGGAAAAAGGAGAAGACATAAAAGTCACTAAATGTTTCAGAGTCGTCTTTAGTCGTCATATTAATAACAATAACATTAATAATAATAATACTAATAGTACTAAATTTGCTTATATGCAAACGCTTAATTAACGTAACATTTTTTTGGTTTCTTGCTTATATCTCGAAAACAGTTACTCCTATCAATTTTTATCTTTTTTTCAAAATTAAAGCTAATAAAATTTCCTACAAAATAGTTATTTGCATTTTTTTGTAGGACCAACCATAAGCGAGTTATAGAGTTGGATATAAATAATATTTAACAAAAATTTGCTTTAAAATAAAATGTTTGAAAAACCGAAATTAAACTAAATTAATGTAGTCTAACACTTTAGTAGAGGAAAAAGAAAAAGACATAAAAGTCACTAAAGATTTCAGAGTTGTCTTTAGTTGTCATATTAATAACAATAACATTAATAATAATAATACTAATAGTACTAAATTTGCTTATATGCAAACGCTTAATTAAGGTAACAGTGTTTTGGTTTCTTGCTTATATCTCGAAAACAGTTACTCCTATCAATTTTTATCTTTTTACTAAAATTCAAGCTGATAAAATCTCTTACAAAATAGTTATTTGCATTTTTCATGTAGGACTAACCATAAGCGAGATATATGATTGAAAATAATTAATATTTAAAAAAAAGTGCTTTAACAGAAAATGTCTTGTGATTTAAAATACACTTAATTTATTGGGTCCAATACTTTATTAGAAGAAAAAGGAAGTGACATAAAAGTCACTGAAGTCTTCAGAGTCGTTTTTAAATGCTGCAGTTTCGTCTTCGTCTCAAACATTGAAAACTGAATTACATTTTTGTTCAGTAACAGTCACAGTTTTCTTATTGGTTTTTTGCTTATATCTCGAAAACAGTTACTCCTATCAATTTTTATCTTTCTGTCAAAATTAAAGCTGATAAAATTTCCTACAAAATAGTTATTTGCATTTTTCTTGTAGGACCAACCATAAGCGAGTTATAGAGTTGGATATAAATAATATTTAACAAAAATTTGCTTTAAAATAAAATGTTTGAAAAACTGAAATTAAACTAATTTAATTGTGTCTAACACTTTAGTAGAGGAAAAAGAAGAAGACATAAAAGTCACTAATGGTTTCAAAGTTGTCTTTAATCGTCATATTAATAACAATAACATTAATAATAATAATACTAATAGTACTAAATTTGTTTATATGCAAACGCTTAATTAAGGTAACAGTGTTTTGGTTTCTTGCTCATATCTCGAAAACAGTTACTCCTATCAATTTTTATCTTTTCACTAAAATTCAAGCTGATAAAATTTCCTACAAAATAGTTATTTGCATTTTTTATGTAGGACTAACCATAAGCGAGATATAAGATTGAAAATAATTAATATTTAAAAAAGAAGTGCTTTAACAGAAAATGTCTTGTGATTTAAAATACACGTAATTTATTAGGTCCAATACTTTATTAAAAAAAAAAGGGGGTGACATATAAGTCACTGAAGTCTTCAGAGTCGATTTTAAATGCTGCATTTTCGTCTTCGTCTCAAACATTGAAAACTGATTTACATTTTTGTTCTGAAACGGTAACAGTTTTTACTTTGGTTTTTTGCTTATATCTCGAAAACAGTTACTCCTATCAATTTTTATCTTTCTTTCAAAATTAAAGCTGATAACATTTCCTACAAAATAGTTATTTGCATTTTTCTTGTAGGACCAACCATAAGCGAGTTATAAAGTTGGATATAAATAATATTTAACAAAAACTTGCTTAAAAATAAAATGTTTGAAATACTGAAATTAAACTAAATTAATTGTGTCTAACACTTTAGTAGAGAAAAAAGAAAAAGACATAAAAGTCACCAAAGTCTTCAGAATCGTTTTTAGTCGTCATATTAATAACAATAACATTAATAATAATAATACTAATAGTACTAAATCTGCTTATATGCAAGCGCTTTATTAAGGTAACAGTTTTTTGGTTTCTTGCTTATATCTCGAAAACAGTTACTCCTATAAATTTTTGTCTTTTTTTCAAAATTAAAGCTGATAAAATTTCCTACAAAATAGTTATTTGCATTTTTCTTGTAGGACCAACCATAAGCGAGTTATAGAGTTGGATATAAATAATTTTTAACAAAAATTTGCTTTAAAATAAAATGTTTGAAAAACTGAAATTAAACTAATTTAATTGTGTCTAACACTTTAGTAGAGGAAAAAGGAAAAGACATAAAAGTCACTAAAGGTTTCAGAGTTGTCTTTAGTTGTCATATTAATAACAATAACATTAATAATAATAATACTAATAGTACTAAATTTGCTTATATGCAAACGCTTAATTAAGGTAACAGTGTTTTGGTTTCTTGCTTATATCTCGAAAACAGTTACTCCTATCAATTTTTATCTTTTTACTAAAATTCAAGCTGATAAAATTTTCTATAAAATAGTTATTTGCATTTCTCATGTAGGACTAACCATAAGCGAGATATATGATTGAAAATAATTAATATTTAAAAAAAAAGTGCTTTAACAGAAAATGTCTTGTGATTTAAAATACACTTAATTTATTGGGTCCAATACTTTATTAGAAGAAAAAGGAAGTGACATAAAAGTCACTGAAGTCTTCAGAGTCGTTTTTAAATGCTGCAGTTTCGTCTTCGTCTCAAACATTGAAAACTGAATTACATTTTTGTTCAGTAACAGTCACAGTTTTCTTATTGGTTTTTTGCTTATATCTCGAAAACAGTTACTCCTATCAATTTTTATCTTTCTGTCAAAATTAAAGCTGATAAAATTTCCAACAAAATAAATATTTGCATTTTTCTTGTAGGATCAACCATAAGCGAGTTATAGAGTTGGATATAAATAATATTTAACAAAAATTTGCTTTAAAATAAAATGTTTGAAAAACTGAAATTAAACTAATTTAATTGTGTCTAACACTTTAGTAGAGGAAAAAGAAGAAGACATAAAAGTCACTAAAGGTTTCAAAGTTGTCTTTAATCGTCATATTAATAACAATAACATTAATAATAATAATACTAATAGTACTAAATTTGCTTATATGCAAACGCTTAATTAAGGTAACAGTGTTTTGGTTTCTTGCTCATATCTCGAAAACAGTTACTCCTATCAATTTTTATCTTTCTTTCAAAATTAAAGCTTATAACATTTCCTACAAAATAGTTATTTGCATTTTTCTTGTGGGACCAACCATAAGCGAGTTATAAAGTTGGATATAAATAATATTTAACAAAAACTTGCTTAAAAATAAAATGTTTGAAATACTGAAATTAAACTAAATTAATTGTGTCTAACACTTTAGTAGAGAAAAAAGAAAAAGACATAAAAGTCACCAAAGTCTTCAGAATCGTTTTTAGTCGTCATATTAATAACAATAACATTAATAATAATAATAATACTAATAGTACTAAATCTGCTTATATGCAAGCGCTTTATTAAGGTAACAATTTTTTGGTTTCTTGCTTATATCTCGAAAACAGTTACTCCTATGAATTTTTGTCTTTTTTTCAAAATTAAAGCTGATAAAATTTCCTACAAAATAGTTATTTGCATTTTTCTTGTAGGACCAACCATAAGCGAGTTATAGAGTTGGATATAAATAATTTTTAACAAAAATTTGCTTTAAAATAAAATATTTGAAAAACTGAAATTAAACTAATTTAATTGTGTCTAACACTTTAGTAGAGGAAAAAGGAAAAGACATAAAAGTCACTAAAGGTTTCAGAGTTGTCTTTAGTTGTCATATTAATAACAATAACATTAATAATAATAATACTAATAGTACTAAATTTGCTTATATGCAAACGCTTAATTAAGGTAACAGTGTTTTGGTTTCTTGCTTATATCTCGAAAACAGTTACTCCTATCAATTTTTATCTTTTTACTAAAATTCAAGCTGATAAAATTTTCTATAAAATAGTTATTTGCATTTTTCATGTAGGACTAACCATAAGCGAGATATATGATTGAAAATAATTAATATTTAAAAAAAAAGTGCTTTAACAGAAAATGTCTTGTGATTTAAAATACACTTAATTTATTGGGTCCAATACTTTATTAGAAGAAAAAGGAAGTGACATAAAAGTCACTGAAGTCTTCAGAGTCGTTTTTAAATGCTGCAGTTTCGTCTTCGTCTCAAACATTGAAAACTGAATTACATTTTTGTTCAGTAACAGTCACAGTTTTCTTATTGGTTTTTTGCTTATATCTCGAAAACAGTTACTCCTATCAATTTTTATCTTTCTGTCAAAATTAAAGCTGATAAAATTTCCTACAAAATCGTTATTTGCATTTTTCTTGTAGGACCAACAATAAGCGAGTTATAGAGTTGGATATAAATAATATTTAACAAAAATTTGCTTTAAAATAAAATGTTTGAAAAACTGAAATTAAACTAATTTAATTGTGTCTAACACTTTAGTAGAGGAAAAAGAAGAAGACATAAAAGTCACTAAAGGGTTCAAAGTTGTCTTTAATCGTCATATTAATAACAATAACATTAATAATAATAATACTAATAGTACTAAATTTGCTTATATGCAAACGCTTAATTAAGGTAACAGTGTTTTTGTTTCTAGCTCATATCTCGAAAACAGTTACTCCTATCAATTTTTATCTTTCTTTCAAAATTAAAGCTGATAACATTTCCTACAAAATAGTTGTTTGCATTTTTCTTGTAGGACCAACCATAAGCGAGTTATAAAGTTGGATATAAATAATATTTAACAAAAACTTGCTTAAAAACAAAATGTTTGAAATACTGAAATTAAACTAAATTAATTGTGTCTAACACTTTAGTAGAGAAAAAAGAAAAAAACATAAAAGTCACCAAAGTCTTCAGAATCGTTTTTAGTCGTCATATTAATAACAATAACATTAATAATAATAATACTAATAGTACTAAATCTGCTTATATGCAAGCGCTTTATTAAGGTAACAGTGTTTTTGTTTCTAGCTCATATCTCGAAAACAGTTACTCCTATCAATTTTTATCTTTCTTTCAAAATTAAAGCTGATAAAATTTCCTACAAAATAGTTATTTGCATTTTTCTTGTAGGACCAACCATAAGCGAGTTATAGAGTTGGATATAAATAATATTTAACAAAAATTTGCTTTAAAATAAAATGTTTGAAAAACTGAAATTAAACTAAATTAATTGTGTCTAACACTTTAGTAGAGAAAAAAGAAAAAGACATAAAAGTCACCAAAGTCTTCAGAATCGTTTTTAGTCGTCATATTAATAACAATAACATTAATAATAATAATACTAATAGTACTAAATCTGCTTATATGCAAGCGCTTTATTAAGGTAACAGTGTTTTGGTTTCTTGCTTATATCTCGAAAACAGTTACTCCTATGAATTTTTGTCTTTCTTTCAAAATTAAAGCTGATAAAATATTCTACAAAATAGTTATTTGCATTTTTCTTGTAGGACTCACCATAAGCGAGATATATGATTGAAAATAATTAATATTTAAAAAAGAAGTTCTTTAACAGAAAATGTCTTGTGATTTAAAATACACTTAATTTATTGGGTCCAATACTTTATTAGAAGAAAAAGGAAGTGACATAAAAGTCACTGAAGTCTTCAGAGTCGTTTTTAAATGCTGCAGTTTCGTCTTCGTCTCAAACATTGAAAACTGAATTACATTTTTGTTCAGTAACAGTCACAGTTTTCTTATTGGTTTTTTGCTTATATCTCGAAAACAGTTACTCCTATCAATTTTTATCTTTCTGTCAAAATTAAAGCTGATAAAATTTCCTACAAAATAGTTATTTGCATTTTTCTTGTAGGACCAACCATAAGCGAGTTATAGAGTTGGATATAAATAATATTTAACAAAAATTTGCTTTAAAATAAAATGTTTGAAAAACTGAAATTAAACTAGTTTAACTGTGTCTAACACTTTAGTAGAGAAAAATGGAAAAGACATAAAAGTCACTAAAGGTTTCAGAGTTGTCTTTAGTTGTCATATTAATAACAATAACATTAATAATAATAATACTAATAGTACTAAATTTGCTTATATGCAAACGCTTAATTAAGGTAACAGTGTTTTGGTTTCTTGCTTATATCTCGAAAACAGTTACTCCTATCAATTTTTATCTTTTTACTCAAATTCAAGCTGATAAAATTTCCTACAAAATAGTTATTTGCATTTTTTATGTAGGACTAACTATAAGCGAGATATAAGATTGAAAATAATTAATATTTAAAAAAGAAGTGCTTTAACAGAAAATGTCTTGTGATTTAAAATACACTTAATTTATTGGGTCCAATACTTTATTAGAAGAAAAAGGAAGTGACATAAAAGTCACTGAAGTCTTCAGAGTCGTTTTTAGATGCTGCAGTTTCGTCTTCGTCTCAAACATTGAAAACCGAATTACATTTTTGTTCAGTAACAGTCACAGTTTTCTTATTGGTTTTTTGCTTATATCTCGAAAACAGTTACTCCTATCAATTTTTATCTTTTTTTCAAAATTAAAGCTGATAAAATTTCCTACAAAATAGTTATTTGCATTTTTCTTGTAGGACCAACCATAAGCGAGTTATAAAGTTGGATATAAATAATATTTAACAAAAACTTGCTTAAAAATAAAATGTTTGAAATACTGAAATTAAACTAAATTAATTGTGTCTAACACTTTAGTAGAGAAAAAAGAAAAAGACATAAAAGTCACCAAAGTCTTCAGAATCGTTTTTAGTCGTCATATTAATAACAATAACATTAATAATAATAATATTAACAGTACTAAATCTGCTTATATGCAAGCGCTTTATTAAGGTAACAGTTTTTTGGTTTCTTGCTTATATCTCGAAAACAGTTACTCCTATGAATTTTTGTCTTTCTTTCAAAATTAAAGCTGATAAAATATTCTACAAAATAGTTATTTGCATTTTTCTTGTAGGACCAACCATAAGCGAGTTATAGAGTTGGATATAAATAATATATAACAAAAATTTGCTTTAAAATAAAATGTTTGAAAAACTGAAATTAAACTAATTTAACTGTGTCTAACACTTTAGTAGAGGAAAAAGGAAAAGACATAAAAGTCACTAAAGGTTTCAGAGTTGTCTTTAGTTGTCATATTAATAACAATAACATTAATAATAATAATACTAATAGAACTAAATTTGCTTATATGCAAACGCTTAATTAAGGTAACAGTGTTTTGGTTTCTTGCTTATATCTCGAAAACAGTTACTCCTATCAATTTTTATCTTTTTACTCAAATTCAAGCTGATAAAATTTCCTACAAAATAGTTATTTGCATTTTTTATGTAGGACTAACTATAAGCGAGATATAAGATTGAAAATAATTAATATTTAAAAAAGAAGTGCTTTAACAGAAAATGTCTTGTGATTTAAAATACACTTAATTTATTGGGTCCAATACTTTATTAGAAGAAAAAGGAAGTGACATAAAAGTCACTGAAGTCTTCAGAGTCGTTTTTAGATGCTGCAGTTTCGTCTTCGTCTCAAACATTGAAAACCGAATTACATTTTTGTTCAGTAACAGTCACAGTTTTCTTATTGGTTTTTTGCTTATATCTCGAAAACAGTTACTCCTATCAATTTTTATCTTTTTTTCAAAATTAAAGCTGATAAAATTTCCTACAAAATAGTTATTTGCATTTTTCTTGTAGGACCAACCATAAGCGAGTTATAAAGTTGGATATAAATAATATTTAACAAAAACTTGCTTAAAAATAAAATGTTTGAAATACTGAAATTAAACTAAATTAATTGTGTCTAACACTTTAGTAGAGAAAAAAGAAAAAGACATAAAAGTCACCAAAGTCTTCAGAATCGTTTTTAGTCGTCATATTAATAACAATAACATTAATAATAATAATATTAACAGTACTAAATCTGCTTATATGCAAGCGCTTTATTAAGGTAACAGTTTTTTGGTTTCTTGCTTATATCTCGAAAACAGTTACTCCTATGAATTTTTGTCTTTCTTTCAAAATTAAAGCTGATAAAATATTCTACAAAATAGTTATTTGCATTTTTCTTGTAGGACCAACCATAAGCGAGTTATAGAGTTGGATATAAATAATATATAACAAAAATTTGCTTTAAAATAAAATGTTTGAAAAACTGAAATTAAACTAATTTAACTGTGTCTAACACTTTAGTAGAGGAAAAAGGAAAAGACATAAAAGTCACTAAAGGTTTCAGAGTTGTCTTTAGTTGTCATATTAATAACAATAACATTAATAATAATAATACTAATAGAACTAAATTTGCTTATATGCAAACGCTTAATTAAGGTAACAGTGTTTTGGTTTCTTGCTCATATCTCGAAAACAGTTACTCCTATCAATTTTTATCTTTTTACTAAAATTCAAGCTAATAAAATTTCCTACAAAATAGTTATTTGCATTTTTTATGTAAGACTAACCATAAGCGAGATATAAGATTGAAAATAATTAATATTTAAAAAAGAAGTGCTTTAACAGAAAATGTCTTGTGATTTAAAATACACTTAATTTATTAGGTCCAATACTTTATTAGAAAAAAAAGGGGGTGACATATAAGTCACTGAAGTCTTCAGAGTCGATTTTAAATGCTGCATTTTCGACTTCGTCTCAAACATTGAAAACTAAATTACATTTTTGTTCTGAAACGGTAACAGTTTTTACTTTGGTTTTTTGCTTATATCTCGAAAACAGTTACTCCTATCAATTTTTATCTTTCTTTCAAAATTAAAGCTGATAATATTTCCTACAAAATAGTTATTTGCATTTTTCTTGTAGGACCAACCATAAGCGAGTTATAAAGTTGGATATAAATAATATTTAACAAAAACTTGCTTAAAAATAAAATGTTTGAAATACTGAAATTAAACTAAATTAATTGTGTCTAACACTTTAGTAGAGAAAAAAGATAACGACATAAAAGTCACCAAAGTCTTCAGAATCGTTTTTAGTCGTCATATTAATAACAATAACATTAATAATAATAATACTAACAGTACTAAATCTGCTTATATGCAAGCGCTTTATTAAGGTAACAGTTTTTTGGTTTCTTGCTTATATCTCGAAAACAGTTACTCCTATGAATTTTTGTCTTTCTTTCAAAATTAAAGCTGATAAAATATTCTACAAAATAGTTATTTGCATTTTTCTTGTAGGACCAACCATAAGCGAGTTATAGAGTTGGATAAAAATAATATATAACAAAAATTTGCTTTAAAATAAAATGTTTGAAAAACTGAAATTAAACTAATTTAACTGTGTCTAACACTTTAGTAGAGGAAAAAGGAAAAGACATAAAAGTCACTAAAGGTTTCAGAGTTGTCTTTAGTTGTCATATTAATAACAATAACATTAATAATAATAATACTAATAGTACTAAATTTGCATATATGCAAACGCTTAATTAAGGTAACAGTGTTTTGGTTTTTTGCTTATATCTCGAAAACAGTTACTCCTATCAATTTTTATCTTTTTACTAAAATTTAAGCTGATAAAATTTCCTACAAAATAGTTATTTGCATTTTTCATGTAGGACTAACCATAAGCGAGATATAAGTTTGAAAATAATTAATATTTAAAAAAAAAGTGCTTTAACAGAAAATGTCTTGTGATTTAAAATACACTTAATTTATTAGGTCCAATACTTTATTAGAAAAAAAAGGGGGTGACATATAAGTCACTGAAGTCTTCAGAGTCGATTGTAAATGCTGCATTTTCGTCTTCGTCTCAAACATTGAAAACTGAATTACATTTTTGTTCTGAAACGGTAACAGTTTTCACTTTGGTTTTTTGCTTATATCTCGAAAACAATTACTCCTATCAGTTTTTATCTTTTTTTCAAAATAAAGCTGATAAAATTTCCTACAAAATAGTTATTTGCATTTTTCTTGTAGGACCAACCATCAGCGAGTTATAAAGTTGGATATAAATAATATTTAACAAAAACTTGCTTAAAAATTAAATGTTTGAAAATGAATTTAATTTTTAAGCAAGTTTTTATTAAATATTATTTATATCCAACTTTATAACTCGCTGATGGTTGGTCCTACAAGAAAAATGCAAATAACTATTTTGTAGGAAATTTTATCAGCTTTATTTTTAAAAAAAATAAAAACTGATAGGAGTAATTGTTTTTGAGATATAAGCAAAAAACCAAAGTGAAAACTGTTACCGTTTCAGAACAAAAATGTAATTCAGTTTTCAATGTTTGAGACGAAGACGAAAATGCAGCATTTACAATCGACTCTGAAGACTTCAGTGACTTATATGTCACCCCCTTTTTCTTCTAATAAAGTATTGGACCTAATAAATTAAGTGTATTTTAAATCACAAGACATTTTCTGTTAAAGCACTTTTTTTTTAAATATTAATTATTTTCAAACTTATATCTCGCTTATGGTTAGTCCTACATGAAAAATGCAAATAACTATTTTGTAGGAAATTTTATCAGCTTGAATTTTAGTAAAAAGATAAAAATTGATAGAAGTAACTGTTTTCGAGATATAAGCAAGAAACCAAAACACTGTTACCTTAATTAAGCGTTTGCATATAAGCAAATTTAGTACTATTAGTATTATTATTAATGTTATTGTTATTAATATGACAACTAAAGACAACTCTGAAACTTTTAGTGATTTTTATGTCTTTTTCTTTTTCCTCTACTAAAGTGTTAGACACAGTTAAATTAGTTTAATTTCAGTTTTTCAAACATTTTATTTTAAAGCAAATTTTTGTTATATATTATTTATATCCAACTCTATAACTCGCTTATGGTTGGTCCTACAAGAAAAATGCAAATAACTATTTTGTAGAATATTTTATCAGCTTTAATTTTGAAAGAAAGACAAAAATTCATAGGAGTAACTGTTTTCGAGATATAAGCAAGAAACCAAAAAACTGTTACCTTAATAAAGCGCTTGCATATAAGCAGATTTAGTACTGTTAGTATTATTATTATTAATGTTATTGTTATTAATATGACGACTAAAAACGATTCTGAAGACTTTGGTGACTTTTATGTCTTTTTCTTTTTTCTCTACTAAAGTGTTAGACACAATTAATTTAGTTTAATTTCAGTATTTCAAACATTTTATTTTTAAGCAAGTTTTTGTTAAATATTATTTATATCCAACTTTATAACTCGCTTATGGTTGGTCCTACAAGAAAAATGCAAATAACTATTTTGTAGGAAATGTTATCAGCTTTAATTTTGAAAAAAATATAAAAATTGATAGGAGTAACTGTTTTCGAGATATAAGCAAAAAACCAAAGTAAAAACTGTTACCGTTTCAGAACAAAAATGTAATTCAGTTTTCAATGTTTGAGACGAAGACGAAAATGCAGCATTTAAAATCGACTCTGAAGACTTCAGTGACTTATATGTCACCCCCTTTTTTTTCTAATAAAGTATTGGACCTAATAAATTAAGTGTATTTTAAATCACAAGACATTTTCTGTTAAAGCACTTCTTTTTTAAATATTAATTATTTTCAATCTTATATCTCGCTTATGGTTAGTCCTACATAAAAAATGCAAATAACTATTTTGTAGGAAATTTTATCAGCTTGAATTTTAGTAAAAAGATAAAAATTGATAGGAGTAACTGTTTTCGAGATATGAGCAAGAAACCAAAACACTGTTACCTTAATTAAGCGTTTGCATATAAGCAAATTTAGTACTATTAGTATTATTATTATTAATGTTATTGTTATTAATATGACGATTAAAGACAATTTTGAAACCTTTAGTGACTTTTATGTCTTCTTCTTTTTCCTCTACTAAAGTGTTAGACACAATTAAATTAGTTTAATTTCAGTTTTTCAAACATTTTATTTTAAAGCAAATTTTTGTTAAATATTATTTATATCCAACTCTGTAACTCGCTTATGGTTGGTCCTACAAGAAAAATGCAAATAACTATTTTGTAGGAAATTTTATCAGCTTTAATTTTGAAAGAAAGATAAAAATTGATAGGAGTAACTGTTTTCGAGATATAAGCAAAAAACCAATAAAAAAACTGTGACTGTTACTGAACAAAAATGTAATTCGGTTTTCAATGTTTGAGACGAAGACGAAACTGCAGCATTTAAAAACGACTCTGAAGACTTCAGTAACTTTTATGTCACTTCCTTTCTCTTCTAATAAAGTATTGGACCCAATAAATTAAGTGTATTTTAAATCACAAGACATTTTCTGTTAAAGCACTTTTTTTTTAAATATTAATTATTTTCAATCATATATCTCGCTTATGGTTAGTCCTACATGAAAAATGCAAATAACTATTTTGTAGGAAATTTTATCAGCTTGAATTTTAGTAAAAAGATAAAAATTGATAGGAGTAACTGTTTTCGAGATATAAGCAAGAAACCAAAACACTGTTACCTTAATTAAGCGTTTGCATATAAGCAAATTTAGTACTATTAGTATTATTATTATTAATGTTATTGTTATTAATATGACAACTAAAGACAACTCTGAAATCTTTAGTGACTTTTATGTCTTTTCCTTTTTTCTCTACTAAAGTGTTAGACACAGTTAAATTAGTTTAATTTCAGTTTTTCAAACATTTTATTTTAAAGCAAATTTTTGTTAAATATTATTTATATCCAACTCTATAACTCGCTTATGGTTGGTCCTACAAGAAAAATGCAAATAACTATTCTGTAGAATATTTTATCAGCTTTAATTTTGAAAGAAAGACAAAAATTCATAGGAGTAACTGTTTTCGAGATATAAGCAAGAAACCAAAAAACTGTTACCTTAATAAAGCGCTTGCATATAAGCAGATTTAGTACTATTAGTATTATTATTATTAATGTTATTGTTATTAATATGACGACTAAAAACGATTCTGAAGACTTTGGTTACTTTTATGTCCTTTTCTTTTTTCTCTACTAAAGTGTTAGACACAATTAATTTAGTTTAATTTCAGTATTTCAAACATTTTATTTTTAAGCAAGTTTTTGTTACATATTATTTATATCCAACTTTATAACTCGCTTATGGTTGGTCCTACAAGAAAAATGCAAATAACTATTTTGTAGGAAATGTTATCAGCTTTAATTTTGAAAGAAAGATAAAAATTGATAGGAGTAACTGTTTTCGAGATATAAGCAAAAAACCAAAGTAAAAACTGTTACCGTTTCAGAACAAAAATGTAATTCAGTTTTCAATGTTTGAGACGAAGACGAAAATGCAGCATTTAAAATCGACTCTGAAGACTTCAGTGACTTATATGTCACCCCCTTTTTTTTCTAATAAAGTATTGGACCTAATAAATTAAGTGTATTTTAAATCACAAGACATTTTCTGTTAAAGCACTTCTTTTTTAAATATTAATTATTTTCAATCTTATATCTCGCTTATGGTTAGTCCTACATAAAAAATGCAAATAACTATTTTGTAGGAAATTTTATCAGCTTGAATTTTAGTAAAAAGATAAAAATTGATAGAAGTAACTGTTTTCGAGATATGAGCAAGAAACCAAAACACTGTTACCTTAATTAAGCGTTTGCATATAAGCAAATTTAGTACTATTAGTATTATTATTATTAATGTTATTGTTATTAATATGACGATTAAAGACAACTTTGAAACCTTTAGTGACTTTTATGTCTTCTTCTTTTTCCTCTACTAAAGTGTTAGACACAATTAAATTAGTTTAATTTCAGTTTTTCAAACATTTTATTTTAAAGCAAGTTTTTGTTAAATATTATTTATATCCAACTTTATAACTCGCTTATGGTTGGTCCTACAAGAAAAATGCAAATAACTATTCTGTAGAATATTTTATCAGCTTTAATTTTGAAAGAAAGACAAAAATTCATA
Source organism: Tribolium castaneum (assembly GCF_031307605.1). Taxonomy (NCBI): domain Eukaryota; kingdom Metazoa; phylum Arthropoda; class Insecta; order Coleoptera; family Tenebrionidae; genus Tribolium; species Tribolium castaneum. The sequence goes on along the minus strand of NC_087401.1, from coordinate 2,451,196 downwards.
GGAGTAACTGTTTTCGAGATATAAGCAAGAAACCAAAAAACTGTTACCTTAATAAAGCGCTTGCATATAAGCAGATTTAGTACTATTAGTATTATTATTATTAATGTTATTGTTATTAATATGACGACTAAAAACGATTCTGAAGACTTTGGTGACTTTTATGTCCTTTTCTTTTTTCTCTACTAAAGTGTTAGACACAATTAATTTAGTTTAATTTCAGTATTTCAAACATTTTATTTTTAAGCAAGTTTTTGTTAAATATTATTTATATCCAACTCTATAACTCGCTTATGGTTGGTCCTACAAGAAAAATGCAAATAACTATTTTGTAGGAAATTTTATCAGCTTTAATTTTGACAAAAAAATAAAAATTGATAGGAGTAACTGTTTTCGAGATATAAGCTAAAAACCAATAAGAAAACTGTGACTGTTACTGAACAAAAATGTAATTCAGTTTTCAATGTTTGAGACGAAGACGAAACTGCAGCATTTAAAAACGACTCTGAAGACTTCAGTGACTTTTATGTCACTTCCTTTTTCTTCTAATAAAGTATTGGACCCAATAAATTAAGTGTATTTTAAATCACAAGACATTTTCTGTTAAAGCAATTTTTTTTTAAATATTAATTATTTTCAATCATATATCTCGCTTATGGTTAGTCCTACATGAAAAATGCAAATAACTATTTTGTAGGAAATTTTATCAGCTTGAATTTTAGTAAAAAGATAAAAATTGATAGAAGTAACTGTTTTCGAGATATAAGCAAGAAACCAAAACACTGTTACCTTAATTAAGCGTTTGCATATAAGCAAATTTAGTACTATTAGTATTATTATTATTAATGTTATTGTTATTAATATGACAACTAAAGACAACTCTGAAACCTTTAGTGACTTTTATGTCTTTTCCTTATTCCTCTACTAAAGTGTTAGACACAATTAAATTAGTTTAATTTCAGTTTTTCAAACATTTTATTTTAAAGCAAATTTTTGTTAAAAATTATTTATATCCAACTCTATAACTCGCTTATGGTTGGTCCTACAAGAAAAATGCAAATAACTATTTTGTAGGAAATTTTATCAGCTTGAATTTTAGTAAAAAGATAAAAATTGATAGGAGTAACTGTTTTCGAGATATGAGCAAGAAACCAAAACACTGTTACCTTAATTAAGCGTTTGCATATAAGCAAATTTAGTACTATTAGTATTATTATTATTAATGTTATTGTTATTAATATGACGATTAAAGACAATTTTGAAACCTTTAGTGACTTTTATGTCTTCTTCTTTTTCCTCTACTAAAGTGTTAGACACAATTAAATTAGTTTAATTTCAGTTTTTCAAACATTTTATTTTAAAGCAAATTTTTGTTAAATATTATTTATATCCAACTCTATAACTCGCTTATGGTTGGTCCTACAAGAAAAATGCAAATAACTATTTTGTAGGAAATTTTATCAGCTTTAATTTTGAAAGAAAGATAAAAATTGATAGGAGTAACTGTTTTCGAGATATAAGCAAAAAACCAATAAAAAAACTGTGACTGTTACTGAACAAAAATGTAATTCGGTTTTCAATGTTTGAGACGAAGACGAAACTGCAGCATTTAAAAACGACTCTGAAGACTTCAGTGACTTTTATGTCACTTCCTTTTTCTTCTAATAAAGTATTGGACCCAATAAATTAAGTGTATTTTAAATCACAAGACATTTTCTGTTAAAGCACTTTTTTTTTAAATATTAATTATTTTCAATCATATATCTCGCTTATGGTTAGTCCTACATGAAAAATGCAAATAACTATTTTGTAGGAAATTTTATCAGCTTGAATTTTAGTAAAAAGATAAAAATTGATAGGAGTAACTGTTTTCGAGATATAAGCAAGAAACCAAAACACTGTTACCTTAATTAAGCGTTTGCATATAAGCAAATTTAGTACTATTAGTATTATTATTATTAATGTTATTGTTATTAATATGACAACTAAAGACAACTCTGAAACCTTTAGTGACTTTTATGTCTTTTCCTTTTTTCTCTACTAAAGTGTTAGACACAGTTAAATTAGTTTAATTTCAGTTTTTCAAACATTTTATTTTAAAGCAAATTTTTGTTAAATATTATTTATATCCAACTCTATAACTCGCTTATGGTTGGTCCTACAAGAAAAATGCAAATAACTATTCTGTAGAATATTTTATCAGCTTTAATTTTGAAAGAAAGACAAAAATTCATAGGAGTAACTGTTTTCGAGATATAAGCAAGAAACCAAAAAACTGTTACCTTAATAAAGCGCTTGCATATAAGCAGATTTAGTACTATTAGTATTATTATTATTAATGTTATTGTTATTAATATGACGACTAAAAACGATTCTGAAGACTTTGGTGACTTTTATGTCCTTTTCTTTTTTCTCTACTAAAGTGTTAGACACAATTAATTTAGTTTAATTTCAGTATTTCAAACATTTTATTTTTAAGCAAGTTTTTGTTACATATTATTTATATCCAACTTTATAACTCGCTTATGGTTGGTCCTACAAGAAAAATGCAAATAACTATTTTGTAGGAAATGTTATCAGCTTTAATTTTGAAAGAAAGATAAAAATTGATAGGAGTAACTGTTTTCGAGATATAAGCAAAAAACCAAAGTAAAAACTGTTACCGTTTCAGAACAAAAATGTAATTCAGTTTTCAATGTTTGAGACGAAGACGAAAATGCAGCATTTAAAATCGACTCTGAAGACTTCAGTGACTTATATGTCACCCCCTTTTTTTTCTAATAAAGTATTGGACCTAATAAATTAAGTGTATTTTAAATCACAAGACATTTTCTGTTAAAGCACTTCTTTTTTAAATATTAATTATTTTCAATCTTATATCTCGCTTATGGTTAGTCCTACATAAAAAATGCAAATAACTATTTTGTAGGAAATTTTATCAGCTTGAATTTTAGTAAAAAGATAAAAATTGATAGAAGTAACTGTTTTCGAGATATGAGCAAGAAACCAAAACACTGTTACCTTAATTAAGCGTTTGCATATAAGCAAATTTAGTACTATTAGTATTATTATTATTAATGTTATTGTTATTAATATGACGATTAAAGACAACTTTGAAACCTTTAGTGACTTTTATGTCTTCTTCTTTTTCCTCTACTAAAGTGTTAGACACAATTAAATTAGTTTAATTTCAGTTTTTCAAACATTTTATTTTAAAGCAAGTTTTTGTTAAATATTATTTATATCCAACTTTATAACTCGCTTATGGTTGGTCCTACAAGAAAAATGCAAATAACTATTCTGTAGAATATTTTATCAGCTTTAATTTTGAAAGAAAGACAAAAATTCATAGGAGTAACTGTTTTCGAGATATAAGCAAGAAACCAAAAAACTGTTACCTTAATAAAGCGCTTGCATATAAGCAGATTTAGTACTATTAGTATTATTATTATTAATGTTATTGTTATTAATATGACGACTAAAAACGATTCTGAAGACTTTGGTGACTTTTATGTCCTTTTCTTTTTTCTCTACTAAAGTGTTAGACACAATTAATTTAGTTTAATTTCAGTATTTCAAACATTTTATTTTTAAGCAAGTTTTTGTTAAATATTATTTATATCCAACTCTATAACTCGCTTATGGTTGGTCCTACAAGAAAAATGCAAATAACTATTTTGTAGGAAATTTTATCAGCTTTAATTTTGACAGAAAAATAAAAATTGATAGGAGTAACTGTTTTCGAGATATAAGCAAAAAACCAATAAGAAAACTGTGACTGTTACTGAACAAAAATGTAATTCAGTTTTCAATGTTTGAGACGAAGACGAAACTGCAGCATTTAAAAACGACTCTGAAGACTTCAGTGACTTTTATGTCACTTCCTTTTTCTTCTAATAAAGTATTGGACCCAATAAATTAAGTGTATTTTAAATCACAAGACATTTTCTGTTAAAGCACTTTTTTTTAAATATTAATTATTTTCAATCATATATCTCGCTTATGGTTAGTCCTACATGAAAAATGCAAATAACTATTTTGTAGGAAATTTTATCAGCTTGAATTTTAGTAAAAAGATAAAAATTGATAGAAGTAACTGTTTTCGAGATATAAGCAAGAAACCAAAACACTGTTACCTTAATTAAGCGTTTGCATATAAGCAAATTTAGTACTATTAGTATTATTATTATTAATGTTATTGTTATTAATATGACAACTAAAGACAACTCTGAAACCTTTAGTGACTTTTATGTCTTTTCCTTATTCCTCTACTAAAGTGTTAGACACAATTAAATTAGTTTAATTTCAGTTTTTCAAACATTTTATTTTAAAGCAAATTTTTGTTAAAAATTATTTATATCCAACTCTATAACTCGCTTATGGTTGGTCCTACAAGAAAAATGCAAATAACTATTTTGTAGGAAATTTTATCAGCTTTAATTTTGAAAAAAAGACAAAAATTCATAGGAGTAACTGTTTTCGAGATATAAGCAAAAAACCAATAAGAAAACTGTAACAGTTACTGAACAAAAATGTAATTCAGTTTTCAATGTTTGAGACGAAGACGAAAATGCAGCATTTACAAACGACTCTAAAGACTTCAGTGACCTTTCTGTCACCTCTTTTTTCTTCTAATAAAGTATTGGACCCAATAAATTAAGTGTATTTTAAATCACAAGACATTTTCTGTTGAAGCACTTTTTTTAAATTTTAATTATTTTCAAACTTATATCTCGCTTATGGTTAGTCCTACATTAAAAATGCAATTAACAATTTTGTAGGAAATTTTATCAGCTTTAATTTTAGTAAAAAGATAAAAATTGATAGGAGTAACTGTTTTCGAGATATAAGCAAGAAACCAAAAAATTGTTACCTGAATTAAGCGTTTGCATGTAAGAAAATTTAGTACTATTAGTATTATTATTATTAATGTTATTGTTATTAATATGACGACTAAAAACGATTCTGAAGACTTTGGTGACTTTTATGTCTTTTTCTTTTTTCTCTACTAAAGTGTTAGACACAATTAATTTAGTTTAATTTCAGTATTTCAAACATTTAATTTTTAAGCAAGTTTTTGTTAAATATTATTTATATCCAACTTTATAACTCGCTTATGGTTGGTCCTACAAGAAAAATGCAAATAACTATTTTGTAGGAAATTTTATCAGCTTTATTTTGAAAAAAAAATAAAAACTGATAGGAGTAATTGTTTTCGAGATATAAGCAAAAAACCAAAGTGAAAACTGTTACCGTTTCAGAACAAAAATGTAATTCAGTTTTCAATGTTTGAGACGAAGACGAAAATGCAGCATTTACAATCGACTCTGAAGACTTCAGTGACTTATATGTCACCCCTTTTTTCTTCTAATAAAGTATTGGACCTAATAAATTAAGTGTATTTTAAATCACAAGACATTTTCTGTTAAAGCACTTTTTTTTAAATATTAATTATTTTCAAACTTATATCTCGCTTATGGTTAGTCCTACATAAAAAATGCAAATAACTATTTTGTAGGAAATTTTATCAGCTTGAATTTTAATAAAAAGATAAAAATTGATAGGAGTAACTGTTTTCGAGATATAAGCAAGAAACCAAAACACTGTTACCTTAATTGAGCGTTTGCATATAAGCAAATTTAGTACTATTAGTATTATTATTATTAATGTTATTGTTATTAATATGACAACTAAAGACAACTCCGAAACCTTTAGTGACTTTTATGTCTTTTCCTTTTTCCTCTACTAAAGTGTTAGGCACAATTAAATTAGTTTAATTTCAGTTTTTCAAACATTTTATTTTAAAGCAAATTTTTGTTAAATATTATTTATATCCAACTCTATAACTCGCTTATGGTTGGTCCTACAAGAAAAATGCAAATAACTATTTTGTAGGAAATTTTATCAGCTTTAATTTTGAAAAAAGATAAAAATTGATAGGAGTAACTGTTTTCGAGATATAAGCAAGAAACCAAAAAACTGTTACCTTAATAAAGCGCTTGCATATAAGCAGATTTAGTACTATTAGTATTATTATTATTAATGTTATTGTTATTAATATGACGACTAAAAACGATTCTGAAGACTTTGGTGTCTTTTATGTCTTTTTCTTTTTTCTCTACTAAAGTGTTAGACTCAATTAATTTAGTTTAATTTCGGTTTTTCAAACATTTTATTTAAAGCAAATTTTTGTTAAATATTATTTATATCCAACTCTATAACTCGCTTATGGTTGGTCCTACAAGAAAAATGCTAATAACTATTTTGTAGGAAATGTTATCAGCTTTAATTTTGAAAGAAAGATAAAAATTGATAGGAGTAACTGTTTTCGAGATATAAGCAAAAAACCAAAGTAAAAACTGTTACCGTTTCAGAACAAAAATGTAATTCAGTTTTCAATGTTTGAGACGAAGACGAAAATGCAGCATTTAAAATCGACTCTGAAGACTTCAGTGACTTATATGTCACCCCCTTTTTTTTTTAATAAAGTATTGGACCTAATAAATTAAGTGTATTTTAAATCACAAGACATTTTCTGTTAAAGCAATTCTTTTTTAAATATTAATTATTTTCAATCTTATATCTCGCTTATGGTTAGTTCTACATAAAAAATGCAAATAACTATTTTGTAGGAAATTTTATCAGCTTGAATTTTAGTAAAAAGATAAAAATTGATAGGAGTAACTGTTTTCGAAATATGAGCAAGAAACCAAAACACTGTTACCTTAATTAAGCGTTTGCATATAAGCAAATTTAGTACTATTAGTATTATTATTATTAATGTTATTGTTATTAATATGACGATTAAAGACAACTTTGAAACCTCTAGTGACTTTTATGTCTTCTTCTTTTTCCTCTACTAAAGTGTTAGACACAATTAAATTAGTTTAATTTCAGTTTTTCAAACATTTTATTTTAAAGCAAATTTTTGTTAAATATTATTTATATTCAACTCTATAACTCGCTTATGGTTGGTCCTACAAGAAAAATGCAAATAACTATTTTGTAGGAAATTTTATCAGCTTTAATTTTGAAAGAAAGATAAAAATTGATAGGAGTAACTGTTTTCGAGATATAAGCAAAAAACCAATAAGAAAACTGTGACTGTTACTGAACAAAAATGTAATTCGGTTTTCAATGTTTGAGACGAAGACGAAACTGCAGCATTTAAAAACGACTCTGAAGACTTCAGTGACTTTTATGTCACTTCCTTTTTCTTCTAATAAAGTATTGGACCCAATAAATTAAGTGTATTTTAAATCACAAGACATTTTCTGTTAAAGCACTTTTTTTTTAAATATTAATTATTTTCAATCATATATCTCGCTTATGGTTAGTCCTACATAAAAAATGCAAATAACTATTTTGTAGGAAATTTTATCAGCTTGAATTTTAGTAAAAAGATAAAAATTGATAGGAGTAACTGTTTTCGAGATATAAGCAAGAAACCAAAACACTGTTACCTTAATTAAGCGTTTGCATATAAGCAAATTTAGTACTATTAGTATTATTATTATTAATGTTATTGTTATTAATATGACAACTAAACACAACTCTGAAACCTTTAGTGACTTTTATGTCTTTTCCTTTTTTCTCTACTAAAGTGTTAGACACAGTTAAATTAGTTTAATTTCAGTTTTTCAAACATTTTATTTTAAAGCAAATTTTTGTTAAATATTATTTATATCCAACTCTATAACTCGCTCATGGTTGGTCCTACAAGAAAAATGCAAATAACTATTTTGTAGAATATTTTATCAGCTTTAATTTTGAAAGAAAGACAAAAATTCATAGGAGTAACTGTTTTCGAGATATAAGCAAGAAACCAAAAAACTGTTACCTTAATAAAGCGCTTGCATATAAGCAGATTTAGTACTATTAGTATTATTATTATTAATGTTATTGTTATTAATATGACGACTAAAAACGATTCTGAAGACTTTGGTGACTTTTATGTCTTTTTCTTTTTTCTCTACTAAAGTGTTAGACACAATTAATTTAGTTTAATTTCAGTATTTCAAACATTTTATTTTTAAGCAAGTTTTTGTTAAATATTATTTATATCCAACTTTATAACTCGCTTATGGTTGGTCCTACAAGAAAAATGCAAATAACTATTTTGTAGGAAATGTTATCAGCTTTAATTTTGAAAGAAAGATAAAAATTGATAGGAGTAACTGTTTTCGAGATATAAGCAAAAAACCAAAGTAAAAACTGTTACCGTTTCAGAACAAAAATGTAATTCAGTTTTCAATGTTTGAGACGAAGACGAAAATGCAGCATTTAAAATCGACTCTGAAGACTTCAGTGACTTATATGTCACCCCCTTTTTTTTTTAATAAAATATTGGACCTAATAAATTAAGTGTATTTTAAATCACAAGACATTTTCTGTTAAAGCACTTCTTTTTTAAATATTAATTATTTTCAATATTATATCTCGCTTATGGTTAGTCCTACATAAAAAATGCAAATAACTATTTTGTAGGAAATTTTATCAGCTTGAATTTTAGTAAAAAGATAAAAATTGATAGGAGTAACTGTTTTCGAGATATGAGCAAGAAACCAAAACACTGTTACCTTAATTAAGCGTTTGCATATAAGCAAATTTAGTACTATTAGTATTATTATTATTAATGTTATTGTTATTAATATGACGATTAAAGACAACTTTGAAACCTTTAGTGACTTTTATGTCTTCTTCTTTTTCCTCTACTAAAGTGTTAGACACAATTAAATTAGTTTAATTTCAGTTTTTCAAACATTTTATTTTAAAGCAAATTTTTGTTAAATATTATTTATATCCAACTCTATAACTCGCTTATGGTTGGTCCTGCAAGAAAAATGCAAATAACTATTTTGTAGGAAATTTTATCAGCTTTAATTTTGATAGAAAGATAAAAATTGATAGGAGTAACTGTTTTCGAGATATAAGCAAAAAACCAATAAGAAAACTGTGACTGTTACTGAACAAAAATGTAATTCAGTTTTCAATGTTTGAGACGAAGACGAAACTGCAGCATTTAAAAACGACTCTGAAGACTTCAGTGACTTTTATGTCACTTCCTTTTTCTTCTAATAAAGTATTGGACACAATAAATTAAGTGTATTTTAAATCACAAGACATTTTCTGTTAAAGCACTTTTTTTTTAAATATTAATTATTTTCAATCATATATCTCGCTTATGGTTAGTCCTACATGAAAAATGCAAATAACTATTTTGTAGAAAATTTTATCAGCTTGAATTTTAGTAAAAAGATAAAAATTGATAGGAGTAACTGTTTTCGAGATATAAGCAAGAAACCAAAACACTGTTACCTTAATTAAGCGTTTGCATATAAGCAAATTTAGTACTATTAATATTATTATTATTAATGTTATTGTTATTAATATGACAACTAAAGACAACTCTGAAACCTTTACTGACTTTTATGTCTTTTTCTTTTTCCTCTACTAAAGTGTTAGACTCAATTAATTTAGTTTAATTTCGGTTTTTCAAACATTTTATTTTAAAGCAAATTTTTGTTAAATATTATTTATATCCAACTCTATAACTCGTTTATGGTTGGTCCTACAAAAAAATGCAAATAACTATTTTGTAGGAAATTTTATCAGCTTTAATTTTGAAAAAATGATAAAAATTGATAGGAGTAACTGTTTTCGAGATATAAGCAAGAAACCAAAAAAATGTTACGTTAATTAAGCGTTTGCATATAAGCAAATTTAGTACTATTAGTATTATTATTATTAATGTTATTGTTATTAATATGACGACTAAAGACGACTCTGAAACATTTAGTGACTTTTATGTCTTCTCCTTTTTCCTCTACTAAAGTGTTAGACACAATTAATTTAGTTTAATTCCGGTTTTTCAAGCATTTTATTTTAAAGCAAATTTTTGTTAAATATTATTTATATCCAACTCTATAACTCGTTTATGCTTGGTCCTACAAGAAAAATGTAAATAAATATTTTGTTGGAAATTTTATCAGCTTTAATTTTGAAAGAAAGATAAAATTTGATAGGAGTAACTGTTTTCGAGATATAAGCAAAAAACCAATAAGAAAACTGTAACTGTTACTGAACAAAAATGTAATTCAGTTTTCAATGTTTGAGACGAAGTCAAAAATGCAGCATTTAAAAACGACTCTGAAGACTTCAGTGACTTTTATGTCACCTCCTTTTTCTTCTAATAAAGTATTGGACCCAACAAATTAAGTGTATTTTAAATCACAAGACATTTTCTGTTAAAACACTTTTTTTTAATTAATAATTATTTTCAAACTTATATCTCTCTTATGGTTAGTTCTACATGAAAAATGCAAATAACTATTTTGTAGGAAATTTTATCACCTTTAATTTTGGTGAAAAAGTAAAAATTGATAGGAGTAACTGTTTTCGAGATATAGGCAGAAAACAAAAAAACTGTTATCTTAATTAAGCGCTTGCATATAAGCAAATTTAGTACTACTAGTATTGTTATTATAAATGTTATTGTTATTAATATGACGACTAAAGACAACTTTAAGACTTTAGTGACTTTTATGTCTCTCCTTTTTCCTCTACTAAAGTGTTAGACACAATTAATTTAGTTTAATTTCGGTTTTTCAAACATTTTATTTTAAAGCAAATTTTTGTTAATTATTAAAAACTATAAAATGGCTTAGATTGCCTAAAAACACAGATCACACATAATCTTTTGCATAAAAATGAGAAAACGCTCATGTAACACACAAAATAAGCTCCATTTTTCCTTTTTAAAAGTATTATTATTATTATTACTTTTGTTACTATTACTATTATTATTATTATTATTATTATTATTATTGTTATTATTATTATTATTATTATTATTATTATTATTATTATTATTATTATTATTATTATTATTATTATTAAAAACTTATATTAAACAGACAGAAAACGTCGTATTCTGACACAACTTAAAACACAGATCACACATGATCTTTTGCATAGAAATGAGAAAACGCTCATATAACACAAAATAAGCTTCATTTTGGCTTAGAAAACTAAGCTTACTTTTACTACTACTATTATTTTTGTTTTTATTATTATTATTATTATTACTATTATTTTTATCATTATTATTACTATTATTATTATTATTATTATTATTATTATTATTATTATTATTATTATTATTATTATTATTATTATTAATATTATTATTATTAAAGACCGATTATAACTTTTGTATAGTAAATGTTTTTATACCAGTTTTAAAATGAGTTATTAATTTTAGACAATTTCTTGCCTAAAAACACAGATCACAGATGATCTCTTGCATAGAAATGAGAAAACGCTCAGATAACACAAAATAAGCATCATTTTTGCTTAGAAAAACTAAGCTTTAATTTAGAAAGAAATTTATTATTATAAGTATTATTATCATTATTATTATTATTATTATTATTATTATTATTATTATTATTATTATTATTGTTTCTTTTATTACTATTATTATTATTATTATTATTATTATTATTATTATTATTATTATTATTATTATTATTATTAACTTTTGTATCGTAAATGTTTTTATACCAGTTTTAAAATGAGTTATTAATTTTATTCAATTTCTTGCCTAAAAACACAGATCACAGATGATCTCTTGCATAGAAATGAGAAAACGCTCATATAACACACAAAATAAGCATCATTTTTGCTTAGAAAAACTAAGCTTTAATTTAGAAAGAAATTCATTATTATAAGTATTATTATCATTATTATTATTATTATTATTATTATTATTATTATTATTATTATTATTACTATTACTATTATTATTATTATTATTATTATTATTATTATTATTATTATTATTATTATTAAAAACTTATATTAAACAGACAGAAAACGTCGTATTCTGACACAAAAAAACGAATTACGTTATAGACTTGACGAGAACGGCGTATCTCGGACTCTTATAGGACTCTTATAGGGTCAAAAATTATCAGTTTGGATTAAAACAAATTATTTTTGTTGACTCTCAGTCTGAATTGTTCATCAGTTCAAACAAAAACGGCTTACTTTAGACGATCTTTTGCTTTGAACAAGAAAACTTACATCGAACAGACTAAAAACGTATTAATCTGGCATAAAAGAGCAATTTATGTATCACTTTGGATAAAGGCAGCTAATCCTATTCGTTTCATTGCTTAAAATAGACAAAATTGTTAATAAATCTAACAAAAACGCTGTATTCTAGCACAAAATACTAATTACATTATAGTTTCGACGAGAATAGCTTATTTGGAATGATTCTATGCTTCCAAACGAGTAAATTTTTAATAAACAGATGCCAAACATCATGTTTTGTCCTATAAAGACATTTTATATTGCAGTTTGTATTAAAACAAAATATTTTCGTTGATTCTTTGTTAGAAGCAGCAAACCTAACATTAAAGAATCTGAAAACTTTGTATTCGGACACAAACCACCGAATTTTGTTTCAGTTTAGACAAAAACGGTTGATTTTCGACAATATTTTGCTTTGAACAAGAAAGCTTATATCAAACTGACTAAAAACGTCTTATTTTAGCACAAAACAAAAGATTTGCGTTATAGTCTTAAAGCTGATTCATGCCACAGTTTGGATAAAAACCAATTATTTTTGTTAATTCATTGTTACAAACAAGAAACCTTACATCAAAGAAACTGAAAACCCCTTATTTAGGCACAGAAATTCGAATTACGTTTCAGTCTGGACAAAAACTGCTTATTTTAGACGATCCTTTGTTTTGAACACGAAAACTTACATTAAAAAGATTAAAAACGTCTTATTCTGGCTGAAAACTGCAAATTATATATTACTCTAGATAAAAGCAATTTATCCTGATTACTCCTTTACTTAGAATAGAGTAAACTTGTATAAAACTTAATGAAAACTTTAAATTTCGTCTCAAAGAAATAATTTACGTTATAGTTTTGACCAGCACTGTTTATTTCAAACGAAATTATGATTCGAAACTAATGAACTTTTATGGGGCAGATGCAAAACCACATATTACCATATAAAGCGTTGTTTTAAAGCAAAGTATTACCTTTTGCAACAAGAAATTTCACGTCAAAGAAACTGAAAACTTCGTATCCATACATAAATATCTAATTACGTATCAGTTTAGGCAAATACAGCTTATTTTAAACGATTCCTTGCTATAAACAAGAAAAATTTTATCAAGCATATTGAAAACGTCTTATTCTCGAAAATAAGAGCAAATTATGTATCAGTTTTAACAAAAGCGGATTACTCTGTTTGATTCTATGCTTAGAGTAGAGTAAACTACTATAAAACGTAATGAAAACTCTATATTCAAGCTCAAAAGAACAAATTACGTTATAGTTTTGACAAAAAAAAATATTTCGGACGATTACATACTTCGAAGTAAGCAAACTTTAATTGAACATGTGCAAAAAGCTAATACTTTGCTTTAAAATAATGATTTATGTGGTAATATGGTATTTTGCATCTGTCCTATAAAAGTTTACCCGTTTCGCTCCATTGAATCATTAGAAATAAATTATTTTGACACAACAACAACAAAAATAATTTGTTTTTGTTTAAACTGTAACATAAGTCGCTTTTATAAAACGAACTAAGACGTTTGGCATCTGCTTAGTGAAAGTTTTCTCGTTTGGGGGCATAAAATCGTTTGAAATTAACAGTTCTGGTCAAAACTATTACGTAAATTATTTCTTTGTATCACTTTAAAGATTTGCGTTATAGTCTTGACGAGAACTGTTAATTTCAAACGATTCTATGCTTTGAAACCAGTATACTTTCACTGAACAGAGGCAAAACGTCTGATTTCGCCTTTAAAAAACGATTTATGTCACAGTTTGGATTCAAACCAATGATTTTCGTTTATTTATTGTTACAAACAAGAAACCTTACATCAAAGAAACTGAAAACCTCTTATTCAGGCCCAGAAAATCAAATTACGTTTCAGTCTGGACACAAATTGCTTATTTTAGACGATTCTTTCTTTTGAACACGAAAACTTACATTAAAAAGATTAAAAACGTCTTATTCTGGCTCAAAACTGCAAATTATGTATTACTTTGGATAAAAGCAGTTAATCCTGATTACTCCTTTGCTTAGAATAGAGCAAACTTGTATAAAACTTAATGAAAACTTTAAATTTCGTCTCAAAGAAATAATTTACGTTATAGTTTTGACCAGAACTGTTAATTTCAAACGATTTTATGCCCTCAAACGAGAAAACTTTCACTAAACAGATGCCAAACGTCTTAGTTCGTTTTATAAAAACGACATGTTACAGTTTAAACAAAAAAATTATTTTCGTTGTTGTGTCAAAATAATTTATTTCGAATGATTCAATGGAGCGAAACGAGTAAACTTTTATAGGACAGATGCAAAATACCATATTACCACATAAATCGTTATTTTAAAGCAAAGTATTAGCTTTTGCACTTGTTCAATTAAAGTTTGCTTACTTCGAAATATGTAGTCGTCCGAAATAATTTTTTTTGTCAAAACTATAACGTAATTTGTTCTTTTGAGCTTGAATATAGAGTTTTCATTACGTTTTATAGTAGTTTACTCTACTCTAAGCATAGAATCAAACAGAGTAATCCGCTTTTGTTAAAACTGATACATAATTTGCTCTTATTTTCGAGAATAAGACATTTTCAATATGTTTGATAAAATTTTTCTTGTTTATAGCAAGGAATCGTTTAAAATAAGCTGTATTTGCCTAAACTGATACGTAATTCGATATTTGTGCATGGATACGATGTTTTCAGTTTCTTTGACGTGAAATTTCTTGTTGCAAAAGGTAATAATTTGCTGGTCAAAACTATAACGTAAATTATTTCTTTGAGACGAAATTTAAAGTTTTTATTAAGTTTTATACAAGTTTACTCTATTCTAAGTAAAGGAGTAATCAGGATAAATTGCTTTTATCTAGAGTAATATATAATTTGCAGTTTTCAGCCAGAATAAGACGTTTTTAATCTTTTTAATGTAAGTTTTTGTATTCAAAACAAAGGATCGTCTAAAGTAAGCAGTTTTTGTTCAGACTGAAACGTAATTCGAATTTCTGTGCCTGAATAAGGGGTTTTCAGTTACTTTGATGTAAGGTTTCATGTTTGTAACAATGAATTAACGAAAATAATTGGTTTTTATCCAAACTGTGGCATGAATCGTTTTTAAAAGGCGAAATAAGATGTTTTTCCTCTGTACAGTGAAAGATTACTCGTTTCAAAGCATAGAACCGTTTGAAATTAACAGCTCTCGTTAAGACTATAACGCAAATCTTTTGTTTTGTGCTAAAATAAGACGTTTTTAGTCAGTTTGATATAAGTTTTCTTGTTCAAAGCAAAATATTGTCGAAAATCAACCGTTTTTGTCTAAACTGATACAAAATTCGGTGGTTTGTGTCCGAATACAAAGTTTTCAGATTCTTTAATGTTAGGTTTGCTGCTTCTAACAAAGAATCAACGAAAATATTTTGTTTTAATACAAACTGCAATATAAAATGTCTTTATAGGACAAAACATGATGTTTGGCATCTGTTTAATAAAAATTTACTCGTTTGGAAGCATAGAATCATTCCAAATAAGCTATTCTCGTCGAAACTATAATGTAATTAGTATTTTGTGCTAGAATACAGCGTTTTTGTTAGATTTATTAACAATTTTGTCTATTTTAAGCAATAAAACGAATAGGATTAGCTGCCTTTATCCGAAGTGATACATAAATTGCTCTTTTATGCCAGATTAATACGTTTTTAATCTGTTCTATGTAAGTTTTCTTGTTCAAAGCAAAAGATCGTTTAAAATAAGCCGTTTTTGTTTGAACTGATAAACAATTCAGACTGAGACTCAACAAAAATAATTTGTTTTAATCCAAACTGATACTTTTTGACCCTATAAGAGTCCTATAAGAGTCCGAGATACGCCGATCTCGTCAAGTCTATAACGTAATTCGTTTTTTTGTGTCAGAATACGACGTTTTCTGTCTGTTTAATATAAGTTTTTAATAATAATAATAATAACAATAATAATAATAATAATAATAATAATAATAATAATAATAATAATAATAATAATAATAGTAATAATAATAATAATATTAATAATAATAATAATGAAAATAATAATAGTAATAAAAGTAAGCTTAGTTTTCTAAGCAAAAATGAAGCTTATTTTGTGTGTTATATGAGCGTTTTCTCATTTCTATGCAAGAAATCATCTGTGATCTGTGTTTTTAGGCAACAAATTGTCTAAAATTAATATCTCATTTTAAAACTGGTATAAAAACATTTACTATACAAAAGTTATAATCAGTTTTTAATAATAATAAAATTAATAATAATAATAATAATAATAATAATAATAATAATAATAATAATAATAATAATAATAATAATAATAATAATAATAATAATAATAATAATAATAATAATAATAATAATAATAATAATAATAATGATAATAATAGTAATAGTAACATAAGTAATAATAATAATAATACTTTTAATAAGGAAAAATGGAGCTTATTTTGTGTGTTACATGAGCGTTTTTTCATTTCTATGCAAAAGATCATGTGTGATCTGTGTTTTTAGGCAATCTAACCCATTTTATAGTTTTTAATATTTAACAAAAATTTGCTTTAAAATAAAATGTTTGAAAAACTGAAATTAAACTAAATTAATTGTGTCTAACACTTTAGTAGAGGAAAAAGGAGGAGACATAAAAGTCACTAAAGTCTTAGAGTTGTCTTTAGTCGTCATATTAATAACAATACCATTTATAATAACAATACTAGTAGTACTAAATTTGCTTATATGCAAGCGCTTACTTAAGGTAACAGTTTTTTTGTTTTTTGCTTATATCTCGAAAACAGTTACTCCTAACAATTTTTACTTTTTCACCAAAATTAAAGGTGATAAAATTTCCTACAAAATAGTTATTTGCATTTTTCATGTAGAACTAACCCTAAGCGAGATATAAGTTTGAAAATAATTAATAATTAAAAAAAAGTGTTTTAACAGAAATTGTCTTGTGATTTAAAATACAATTAATTTATTGAGTCCAATACTTTATTAGAAGAAAAAGGAGGTAACATAAAAGTCACTGAAGTCTTCAGAGTCGTTTTTAAATGCTGCATTTTTGTCTTCGTCTCAAACATTGAAAACTGAATTACATTTTTGTTCAGTAACAGTTACAGTTTTCTTATTGGTTTTTTGCTTATATCTCGAAAACAGTTACTCCTATCAATTTTTATCTTTCTTTCAAAATTAAAGCTGATAAAATTTCCTACAAAATAGTTATTTGCATTTTTCTTGTAGGACCAACCATAAGCGAGTTATAGAGTTGGATATAAATAATATTTAACAAAAATTTGCTTTAAAATAAAATGTTTGAAAAACTGAAATTAAACTAAATTAATTGTGTCTAACACTTTAGTAGAGAAAAAAGAAAAAGACATAAAAGTCACCAAAGTCTTCAGAATCGTTTTTAGTCGTCATATTAATAACAATAACATTAATAATAATAATACTAATAGTACTAAATCTGCTTATATGCAAGCGCTTTATTAAGGTAACAGTTTTTTGGTTTCTTGCTTATATCTCGAAAACAGTTACTCCTATGAATTTTTGTCTTTCTTTCAAAATTAAAGCTGATAAAATATTCTACAAAATAGTTATTTGCATTTTTCTTGTAGGACCAACCATAAGCGAGTTATAGAGTTGGATATAAATAATATTTAACAAAAATTTGCTTTAAAATAAAATGTTTGAAAAACGGAAATTAAACTAATTTAACTGTGTCTAACACTTTAGTAGAGAAAAAAGGAAAAGACATAAAAGTCACTAAAGGTTTCAGAGTTGTCTTTAGTTGTCATATTAATAACAATAACATTAATAATAATAATACTAATAGTACTAAATTTGCTTATATGCAAACGCTTAATTAAGGTAACAGTGTTTTGGTTTCTTGCTTATATCTCGAAAACAGTTACTCATATCAATTTTTATCTTTTTACTAAAATTCAAGCTGATAAAATTTCCTACAAAATAGTTATTTGCATTTTTTTGTAGGACCAACCATAAGCGAGTTATAGAGTTGGATATAAATAATATTTAACAAAAATTTGCTTTAAAATAAAATGTTTGAAAAACCGAAATTAAACTAAATTAATTGAGTCTAACACTTTAGTAGAGGAAAAAGAAAAAGACAAAAAAGTCACTAAAGGTTTCAGAGTTGTCTTTAGTTGTCATATTAATAACAATAACATTAATAATAATAATACTAATAGTACTAAATTTGCTTATATGCAAACGCTTAATTAAGGTAACAGTGTTTTGGTTTCTTGCTTATATCTCGAAAACAGTTACTCCTATCAATTTTTATCTTTTTACTAAAATTCAAGCTGATAAAATTTCCTACAAAATAGTTATTTGCATTTTTCATGTAGGACTAACCATAAGCGAGATATATGATTGAAAATAATTAATATTTAAAAAAAAAGTGCTTTAACAGAAAATGTCTTGTGATTTAAAATACACTTAATTTATTGGGTCCAATACTTTATTAGAAGAAAAAGGAAGTGACATAAAAGTCACTGAAGTCTTCAGAGTCGTTTTTAAATGCTGCAGTTTCGTCTTCGTCTCAAACATTGAAAACTGAATTACATTTTTGTTCAGTAACAGTCACAGTTTTCTTATTGGTTTTTTGCTTATATCTCGAAAACAGTTACTCCTATCAATTTTTATCTTTTTATCAAAATTAAAGCTGATAAAATTTCCTACAAAATAGTTATTTGCATTTTTCTTGTAGGACCAACCATAAGCGAGTTATAGAGTTGGATATAAATAATATTTAACAAAAATTTGCTTTAAAATAAAATGTTTGAAAAACTGAAATTAAACTAATTTAATTGTGTCTAACACTTTAGTAGAGGAAAAAGAAGAAGACATAAAAGTCACTAAAGGTTTCAAAGTTGTCTTTAATCGTCATATTAATAACAATAACATTAATAATAATAATACTAATAGTACTAAATTTGCTTATATGCAAAAGCTTAATTAAGGTAACAGTGTTTTGGTTTCTTGCTCATATCTCGAAAACAGTTACTCCTATCAATTTTTATCTTTTTACTAAAATTCAAGCTGATAAAATTTCCTACAAAATAGTTATTTGCATTTTTTATGTAGGACTAACCATAAGCGAGATATAAGATTGAAAATAATTAATATTTAAAAAAGAAGTGCTTTAACAGAAAATGTCTTGTGATTTAAAATACACTTAATTTATTAGGTCCAATATTTTATTAAAAAAAAAAGGGGGTGACATATAAGTCACTGAAGTCTTCAGAGTCGATTTTAAATGCTGCATTTTCGTCTTCGTCTCAAACATTGAAAACTGAATTACATTTTTGTTCTGAAACGGTAACAGTTTTTACTTTGGTTTTTTGCTTATATCTCGAAAACAGTTACTCCTATCAATTTTTATATTTCTTTCAAAATTAAAGCTGATAACATTTCCTACAAAATAGTTATTTGCATTTTTCTTGTAGGACCAACCATAAGCGAGTTATAAAGTTGGATATAAATAATATTTAACAAAAACTTGCTTAAAAATAAAATGTTTGAAATACTGAAATTAAACTAAATTAATTGTGTCTAACACTTTAGTAGAGAAAAAAGAAAAAGACATAAAAGTCACCAAAGTCTTCAGAATCGTTTTTAGTCGTCATATTAATAACAATAACATTAATAATAATAATACTAATAGTACTAAATCTGCTTATATGCAAGCGCTTTATTAAGGTAACAGTTTTTTGGTTTCTTGCTTATATCTCGAAAACAGTTACTCCTATGAATTTTTGTCTTTCTTTCAAAATTAAAGCTGATAAAATATTCTACAAAATAATTATTTGCATTTTCTTGTAGGACCAACCATAAGCGAGTTATAAAGTTGGATATAAATAATATTTAACAAAAACTTGCTTAAAAATAAAATGTTTGAAATACTGAAATTAAACTAAATTAACTGTGTCTAACACTTTAGTAGAGAAAAAAGGAAAAAACATAAAAGTCAGTAAAGGTTTCAGAGTTGTCTTTAGTTGTCATATTAATAACAATAACATTAATAATAATAATAATAATAGTACTAAATTTGCTTATATGCAAACGCTTAATTAAGGTAACAGTGTTTTGGTTTCTTGCTTATATCTCGAAAACAGTTACTCCTATCAATTTTTATCTTTTTACTAAAATTCAAGCTGATAAAATTTCCTACAAAATAGTTATTTGCATTTTTCATGTAGGACTAACCATAAGCGAGATATATGATTGAAAATAATTAATATTTAAAAAAAAAGTGCTTTAACAGAAAATGTCTTGTGATTTAAAATACACTTAATTTATTGGGTCCAATACTTTATTAGAAGAAAAAGGAAGTGACATAAAAGTCACTGAAGTCTTCAGAGTCGTTTTTAAATGCTGCAGTTTCGTCTTCGTCTCAAACATTGAAAACCGAATTACATTTTTGTTCAGTAACAGTCACAGTTTTCTTATTGGTTTTTTGCTTATATCTCGAAAACAGTTACTCCTATCAATTTTTATCTTTTTTTCAAAATTAAAGCTGATAAAATTTCCTACAAAATAGTTATTTGCATTTTTCTTGTAGGACCAACCATAAGCGAGTTATAGAGTTGGATATAAATAATATTTAACAAAAATTTGCTTTAAAATAAAATGTTTGAAAAACTGAAATTAAACTAATTTAATTGTGTCTAACACTTTAGTAGAGGAAAAAGAAGAAGACATAAAAGTCACTAAAGGTTTCAAGGTTGTCTTTAATCGTCATATTAATAACAATAACATTAATAATAATAATACTAATAGTACTAAATTTGCTTATATGCAAACGCTTAATTAAGGTAACAATGTTTTGGTTTCTTGCTCATATCTCGAAAACAGTTACTCCTATCAATTTTTATCTTTTTACTAAAATTCAAGCTGATAAAATTTCCTACAAAATAGTTATTTGCATTTTTTATGTAGGACTAACCATAAGCGAGATATAAGATTGAAAATAATTAATATTTAAAAAAGAAGTGCTTTAACAGAAAATGTCTTGTGATTTAAAATACACTTAATTTATTAGGTCCAATACTTTATTAAAAAAAAAAGGGGGTGACATATAAGTCACTGAAGTCTTCAGAGTCGATTTTAAATGCTGCATTTTCGTCTTCGTCTCAAACATTGAAAACTGAATTACATTTTTGTTCTGAAACGGTAACAGTTTTTACTTTGGTTTTTTGCTTATATCTCGAAAACAGTTACTCCTATCAATTTTTATCTTTCTTTCAAAATTAAAGCTGATAACATTTCCTACAAAATAGTTATTTGCATTTTTCTTGTAGGACCAACCATAAGCGAGTTATAGAGTTGGATATAAATAATATTTAACAAAAATTTGCTTTAAAATAAAATGTTTGAAAAACTGAAATTAAACTAATTTAATTGTGTCTAACACTTTTGTAGAGGAAAAAGAAGAAGACATAAAAGTCACTAAAAGTTTCAAAGTTGTCTTTAATCGTCATATTAATAACAATAACATTAATAATAATACTAATAGTACTAAATTTGCTTATATGCAAACGCTTAATTAAGGTAACAGTGTTTTGGTTTCTTGCTCATATCTCGAAAACAGTTACTCCTATCAATTTTTATCTTTTTACTAAAATTCAAGCTGATAAAATTTCCTACAAAATAGTTATTTGCATTTTTTATGTAGGACTAACCATAAGCGAGATATATGATTGAAAATAATTAATATTTAAAAAAAAGTGCTTTAACAGAAAATGTCTTGTGATTTAAAATACACTTAATTTATTGGGTCCAATACTTTATTAGAAGAAAAAGGAAGTGACATAAAAGTCACTGAAGTCTTCAGAGTCGTTTTTAAATGCTGCAGTTTCGTCTTCGTCTCAAACATTGAAAACCGAATTACATTTTTGTTCAGTAACAGTCACAGTTTTCTTATTGGTTTTTTGCTTATATCTCGAAAACAGTTACTCCTATCAATTTTTATCTTTTTTTCAAAATTAAAGCTGATAAAATTTCCTACAAAATAGTTATTTGCATTTTTCTTGTAGGACCAACCATAAGCGAGTTTTAGAGTTGGATATAAATAATATTTAACAAAAATTTGCTTTAAAATAAAATGTTTGAAAAACTGAAATTAAACTAATTTAATTGTGTCTAACACTTTAGTAGAGGAAAAAGAAGAAGACAAGAAAGACAAAAATTCATAGGAGTAACTGTTTTCGAGATATAAGCAAGAAACCAAAAAACTGTTACCTTAATAAAGCGCTTGCATATAAGCAGATTTAGTACTATTAGTATTATTATTATTAATGTTATTGTTATTAATATGACGACTAAAAACGATTTTGAAGACTTTGGTGACTTTTATGTCTTTTTCTTTTTTCTCTACTAAAGTGTTAGACACAATTAATTTAGTTTAATTTCAGTATTTCAAACATTTTATTTTTAAGCAAGTTTTTGTTAAATATTATTTATATCCAACTTTATAACTCGCTTATGGTTGGTCCTACAAGAAAAATGCAAATAACTATTTTGTAGGAAATGTTATCAGCTTTAATTTTGAAAGAAAGATAAAAATTGATAGGAGTAACTGTTTTCGAGATATAAGCAAAAAACCAAAGTAAAAACTGTTACCGTTTCAGAACAAAAATGTAATTCAGTATTCAATGTTTGAGACGAAGACGAAAATGCAGCATTTAAAATCGACTCTGAAGACTTCAGTGACTTATATGTCACTCCCTTTTTTTTCTAATAAAGTATTGGACCTAATAAATTAAGTGTATTTTAAATCACAAGACATTTTCTGTTAAAGCACTTCTTTTTTAAATATTAATTATTTTCAATCTTATATCTCGCTTATGGTTAGTCCTACGTAAAAAATGCAAATAACTATTTTGTAGGAAATTTTATCAGCTTGAATTTTAGTAAAAAGATAAAAATTGATAGGAGTAACTGTTTTCGAGATATGAGCAAGAAACCAAAACACTGTTACCTTAATTAAGCGTTTGCATATAAGCAAATTTAGTACTATTAGTATTATTATTATTAATGTTATTGTTATTAATATGACGATTAAAGACAACTTTGAAACCTTTAGTGACTTTTTTTCTTGCTTATTTCTCGAAAACAGTTACTCCTATCAATTTTTATCTTTTTACTAAAATTAAAGCTGATAAAATTTCCTACAAAATAGTTATTTGCATTTTTCTTGTAGGACCAACCATAAGCGAGTTATAGAGATGGATATAAATAATATTTAACAAAAATTTGCTTTAAAATAAAATGTTTGAAATACTGAAATTAAACTAAATTAATTGTGTCTAACACTTTAGTAGAGGAAAAAGAAGAAGACATAAAAGTCACTAAAGGTTTCAAAGTTGTCTTTAATCGTCATATTAATAACAATAACATTAATAATAATAATACTAATAGTACTAAATTTGCTTATATGCAAACGCTTAATTAAGGTAACAGTGTTTTGGTTTCTTGCTCATATCTCGAAAACAGTTACTCCTATCAATTTTTATCTTTTTACTAAAATTCAAGCTGATAAAATTTCCTACAAAATAGTTATTTGCATTTTTCTTGTAGGACCAACCATAAGCGAGTTATAGAGTTGGATATAAATAATATTTAACAAAAATTTGCTTTAAAATAAAATGTTTGAAAAACTGAAATTAAACTAATTTAATTGTGTCTAACACTTTAGTAGAGGAAAAAGAAGAAGACATAAATGTCACTAAAGGTTTCAAAGTTGTCTTTAATCGTCATATTAATAACAATAACATTAATAATAATAATACTAATAGTACTAAATTTGCTTATATGCAAACGCTTAATTAAGGTAACAGTGTTTGGTTTCTTGCTCATATCTCGAAAACAGTTACTCCTATCAATTTTTATCTTTTTACTAAAATTCAAGCTGATAAAATTTCCTACAAAATAGTTATTTGCATTTTTTATGTAGGACTAACCATAAGCGAGATATATGATTGAAAATAATTAATATTTAAAAAAAAAGTGCTTTAACAGAAAATGTCTTGTGATTTAAAATACACTTAATTTATTGGGTCCAATACTTTATTAGAAGAAAAAGGAAGTGATATAAAAGTCACTGAAGTCTTCAGAGTCGTTTTTAAATGCTGCAGTTTCGTCTTCGTCTCAAACATTAAAAACCGAATTACATTTTTGTTCAGTAACAGTCACAGTTTTCTTATTGGTTTTTTGCTTATATCTCGAAAACAGTTACTCCTATCAATTTTTATCTTTTTTTCAAAATTAAAGCTGATAAAATTTCCTACAAAATAGTTATTTGCATTTTTCTTGAAGGACCAACCATAAGCGAGTTATAGAGTTGGATATAAATAATATTTAACAAAAATTTGCTTTAAAATAAAATGTTTGAAAAACTGAAATTAAACTAATTTAATTGTGTCTAACACTTTAGTAGAGGAAAAAGAAGAAGACAAGAAAGACAAAAATTCATAGGAGTAACTGTTTTCGAGATATAAGCAAGAAACCAAAAAACTGTTACCTTAATAAAGCGCTTGCATATAAGCAGATTTAGTACTATTAGTATTATTATTATTAATGTTATTGTTATTAATATGACGACTAAAAACGATTTTGAAGACTTTGGTGACTTTTATGTCTTTTTCTTTTTTCTCTACTAAAGTGTTAGACACAATTAATTTAGTTTAATTTCAATATTTCAAACATTTTATTTTTAAGCAAGTTTTTGTTAAATATTATTTATATCCAACTTTATAACTCGCTTATGGTTGGTCCTACAAGAAAAATGCAAATAACTATTTTGTAGGAAATATTATCAGCTTTAATTTTGAAAGAAAGATAAAAATTGATAGGAGTAACTGTTTTCGAGATATAAGCAAAAAACCAAAGTAAAAACTGTTACCGTTTCAGAACAAAAATGTAATTCAGTATTCAATGTTTGAGACGAAGACGAAAATGCAGCATTTAAAATCGACTCTGAAGACTTCAGTGACTTATATGTCACTCCCTTTTTTTTCTAATAAAGTATTGGACCTAATAAATTAAGTGTACTTTAAATCACAAGACATTTTCTGTTAAAGCACTTCTTTTTTAAATATTAATTATTTTCAATCTTATATCTCGCTTATGGTTAGTCCTACATAAAAAATGCAAATAACTATTTTGTAGGAAATTTTATCAGCTTGAATTTTAGTAAAAAGATAAAAATTGATAGGAGTAACTGTTTTCGAGATATGAGCAAGAAACCAAAACACTGTTACCTTAATTAAGCGTTTGCATATAAGCAAATTTAGTACTATTAGTATTATTATTATTAATGTTATTGTTATTAATATGACGATTAAAGACAACTTTGAAACCTTTAGTGACTTTTTTTCTTGCTTATTTCTCGAAAACAGTTACTCCTATCAATTTTTATCTTTTTACTAAAATTAAAGCTGATAAAATTTCCTACAAAATAGTTATTTGCATTTTTCTTGTAGGACCAAGCATAAGCGAGTTATAGAGATGGATATAAATAATATTTAACAAAAATTTGCTTTAAAATAAAATGTTTGAAATACTGAAATTAAACTAAATTAATTGTGTCTAACACTTTAGTAGAGGAAAAAGAAAAAGACATAAAAGTCACTAAAGGTTTCAGAGTCGTTTTTAGTCGTCATATTAATAACAATAACATTAATAATAATAATACTAATATTACTAAATTTGCTTATATGCAAGCGCTTAATTAAGGCAACAGTTTCTTGCTTATATCTCGAAAACAGTTACTCCTATCAATTTTTATCTTTTTACAAAAATTAAAGCTGATAAAATTTCCTACAAAATAGTTATTTGCATTTTTTATGTAGAACTAACCATAAGCGAGATGTAAGTTTGAAAATAATTAATATTTAAAGAAAAAGTGCTTTAACAGAAAATGTCTTGTGATTTAAAATACACTTAATTTAATGGGTTCAATACTTTATTAGAAGAAAAAGGAGGTGACATAAAAGTCACCAAAGTCTTCAGAGTGGTTTTTAGTACTAAATTTGCTTATATGTAAGCCCTTATTTAAGGTAACAGTTTTTTGGTTTCTTGCTTATATCTCGAAAACAGTTACTCCTATCAATTTTTATCTTTTCACTAAAATTAAAGCTGATAAAATTTCCTACAAAATACTTATTTGCATTTTTCATGTAGGACTAACCATAAGCGAGATATAAGTTTGAAAATAATTAATATTTAAAAAAAAATTGTTTTAACAGAAAATGTCTTGGGATTTAAAATACACTTAATTTATTGGGTCCAATAGTTTATTAGAAGAAAAAGGAGGTGACATAAAAGTCACTGAAGTCTTCAGAGTCGATTTTAAATGCTGCATTTTCGTCTTCGTCTCAAACATTGAAAAATGAATTACATTTTTGTTCAGTAACAGTTACAGTTTTCTTATTGGTTTTTTGCTTATATCTCGAAAACTGTTACTCCTATCAATTTTTATCTTTATTTCAAAATTAAAGCTGATAAAATTTCCTACAAAATCGTTATTTGCATTTTTCTTGTAGGACCAACCATAAGCGAGTTATAGAGTTGGATATAAATAATATTTAACAAAAATTTGCTTTAAAATAAAATGTTTGAAAAACTGAAATTAAACTAATTTAATTGTGTCTAACACTTTAGTAGAGGAAAAAGAAAAAGACATAAAAGTCACTAAAGGTTTCAGAGTCGTCTTTAGTCGTCATATTAATAACAATAACATTAATGATAATAATACTAATAGTACTAAATTTGCTTATATGCAAACGCTTAATTATGATAACAGTGTTTTGGTTTCTTGCTTATATCTCGAAAACAGTTACTCCTATAAATTTTTATCTTTTTACTAAAATTAAAGCTGATAAAATTTCCTACAAAATAGTTGTTTGCATTTCTTTTGTAAGACCAACCATAAGCGAGTTATAGAGTTGGATATAAATAATCGTCAACAAAAATTTGCTTTAAAATAAAATGTTTGAAAAACCGAAATTAAACTAAATTAATTGTGTCTAACACTTTAGTAGAGGAAAAAGAAGAAGACATAAAAGTCACTAAAGGTTTCAGAGTCGTCTTTAGTCGTCATATTATTAACAATAACATTAATAATAATAATACTATTAGTACTAAATTAGCTTATATGCAAACGCTTAATTAAGGTAACAGTTTTTTGGTTTCTTGCTTATATCTCGAAAACAGTTACTCCTATCAATTTTTATCTTTTTTTATTTTTATATCAAATTTTTGTTAAAGATTATTTATATCCAACTCTATAACTCGCTTATAGTTGGTCCTACAAAAAAATGCAAAAAACTATTTTGTAAAAAATTTTATCCGCTTTAATTTTGAAGGAAAGATAAAAATTGATAGGAGTAACAGTTTTCGCGATATAAGCAAAAAAACAAAGTGAAAACTATAACAGTTACTAAACAAAAATGTAATTCAGTATTTAATGTTTGAGACGAAGACGAAAATGTAGCATTTACTGTCACCTCCTTTTTCTTCTAATTAAGTATTGGACCCAATAAATTAAGTGTATTTTAAATCACAAGACATTTTCTGTTAAAGCACATTTTTTTTAATTATTAATTATTTTCAAACTTATATCTTGCTTATGGTTAGTTCTACCTGAAAAATGCAAATAACGATTTTGAAGGAAATTTTATCAGCTTTAATTTTGGTGAAAAGGTAAAAACTGATAGGAGTAACTGTTTTCGAGATATAAGCAAACAACAAAAAAACTGTTACCTTAATTAAGCGCTTGCATATAAGCAAATTTAGTACTAAAAGTATTGTTATTATTAATGTTATTGTTATTAATATGACGACTAAAGACGATTCTGAAGAGTTTAGTGACTTTTATGTCTCCTCCTTTTTCCTCTACTAAAGTGTTAGACACAATTAATTTAGTTTAATTTCGGTTTTTCAAACATTTTATTTTAAAGCAAATTTTTGTTTAATATTATTTATATCCAACTCTATAACTTGCTTATGCTTGGTCCTGCAAGAAAAATGTAAATAACTATTTTGGTGTTTTTGAGATATAAGCAAAAAACCAAAGTGAAAACTGTTACAGTTACTTAACAAAAATGTAATTCAGTTTTCAATGTTTGAGACGAAGACGAAAATGCAGCATTTAAAAACGACTCTGAAGACTTCAGTGACTTTTATGTCACCTCCTTTTTCTTCTAATAAAGTATTGGACTCAATAAATTAAGTGTATTTTAAATCACAAGACATTTTCTGTTAAAGCACTTTTTTTTTAAATATTAATTATTTTCAAACTTATATCTCGCTTATGGTTAGTCCTACATAAAAAATGCAAATAAATATTTTGTAGGAAATTTTATCAGCTTTAATTTTAGTAAAAAGATAACAATTGATAGGAGTAACTGTTTTTGAGATATAAGCAAGAAACTGTTACCTTAATTAACCGCTTGCATATAAGCAAATTTAGTAATATTAGTATTATTATTATTAATGTTATTGTTATTAATATGACGACTAAAAACGACTCTCAAGACTTTGGTGACTTTTATGTCTTCTCTTTTTTCCTCTACTAAAGTGTTAGTCTTAATTAATTTAGTTTAATTTCGGTTTTTCAAACATTTTATTTATTTTTATTTTTATAGGAGTAACTGTTTTCGAGATATAAGCAAAAAACCAATAAGAAAACAGTAACTGTTACTGAACAAAAATGTAATTCAGTTTTCAATGTTTGAGACAAAGACAAAAATGCAGCATTTAAAATCGACTCTGAAGACTTTAGTGACTGTTATGCCTCCTCCTTTTTCTTCTAATAAAGTATTGGACCCATTAAATTAAGTGTATTTTAAATCACAAGACATTTTCTGTTAAAGCACTTTTTTTTTAAATATTAATTATTTTCAAACTTATATCTCGCTTATGGTTAGTCCTACATGAAAAATGCAAATTACTGTTTTGTACAAAATTTTAACAGCTTGCTTTAATTTTAGTAAAAATTTAAAAATTGATAGGAGTAACTGTTTTCGAGATATAAGCAAGAAACCAAAAAACTGTTACCTTAATTAAGCGCTTGCATATAAGCAAATTTAGTAATATTAGTATTATTATTATTAATGTTATTGTTATTAATATGACGACTAAAAACGACTCTCAAGACTTTGGTGACTTTTATGTCTTCTCCTTTTACCTCTACTAAAGTGTTAGTCTTAGTTTATTTTAATTTCGGTTTTTCAAACATTTTATTTTAAAGCAAATTTTTGTTAAAGATTATTTATATCCAACTCTATAACTCGCTTATGGTTGGTCCTACAAAAAAATGCAAATAACTATTTTGTAGGAAATTTTATCAGCTTTAATTTTGAAAAAAAGATAAAAATTCATAGGAGTAACTGTTTTCGAGATATAAGCAAGAAACCAAAAAACTGTTACCTTAATTAAGCGTTTGGATATAAGCAAATTTAGTACTATTAGTATTATTATTATTAATGTTATTGTTATTAATATGACGACTAAAGACAACTCTAAGACTTTAGTGACTTTTATGTCTCCTCCTTTTTCCTCTACTAAAGTGTTAGACACAATTAAATTAGTTTAATTCCGGTTTTTCAAGCATTTTATTTTAAAGCAAATTTTTGTTAAATATTATTTATATCCAACTCTATAACTCGTTTATTCTTGGTCCTACAAGAAAAATGTAAATAACTATTTTGTTGGAAATTTTATCAGCTTTAATTTTGAAAGAAAGATAAAATTTGATAGGAGTAACTGTTTTCGAGATATAAGCAAAAAACCAATAAGAAAACTGTAACTGTTATTGAACAAAAATGTAATTCAGTTTTCAATGTTTGAGACGAAGACAAAAATGCAGCATTTAAAAACGACTCTGAAGACTTCAGTGACTTTTATGTTACCTCCTTTTTCTTCTAATAAAGAATTGGACCCAATAAATTAAGTGTATTTTAAATCACAAGACATTTTCTGTTAAAACACTTTTTTTTAATTATTAATTATTTTCAAACTTATATCTTGCTTATGGTTAGTTCTACATGAAAAATGCAAATAACTATTTTGTAGAAAATTTTATCACCTTTAATTTTGGTGAAAAAGTAAAAATTGTTAGGAGTAACTGTTTTCGAGATATAAGCAAAAAACAAAAAAACTGTTACCATTAGTAAGCGCTTGTATATAAGCAAATTTAGTACTACTAGTATTGTTATTATAAATGTTATTGTTATTAATATGACGACTAAAGACAACTCTAAGACTTTAGTGACTTTTATGTCTCCTCCTTTTTCCTCTACTAAAGTGTTAGACACAATTAATTTAGTTTAATTTCAGTTTTTCAAACATTTTATTTTAAAGCAAATTTTTGTTAAATATTAAAAACTATAAAATGGGTTAGATTGCCTAAAAACACAGATCACACATGATCTTTTGCATAGAAATGAGAAAACGCTCATGTAACACACAAAATAAGCTCCATTTTTCCTTATTAAAAGTATTATTATTATTATTACTTATGTTACTATTACTATTATTATTATTATTATTATTATTATTATTATTATTATTATTATTATTATTATTACTATTATTATTATTATTATTATTATTATTATTATTATTATTATTATTATTAATTTTATTATTATTAAAAACTGATTATAACTTTTGTATAGTAAATGCTTTTATACCAGTTTTAAAATGAGATATTAATTTTAGACAATTTGTTGCCTAAAAACACAGATCACAGATGATTTCTTGCATAGAAATGAGAAAACGCTCATATAACACACAAAATAAGCTTCATTTTTGCTTAGAAAACTAAGCTTACTTTTATTACTATTATTATTTTCATTATTATTATTATTAATATTATTATTATTATTACTATTATTATTATTATTATTATTATTATTATTATTATTATTATTATTATTATTATTATTATTATTATTGTTATTATTATTATTATTATTATTAAAAACTTATATTAAACAGACAGAAAACGTCGTATTCTGACACAAAAAAACGAATTACGTTATAGACTTGACGAGATCGGCGTATCTCGGACTCTTATAGGACTCTTATAGGGTCAAAAAGTATCAGTTTGGATTAAAACAAATTATTTTTGTTGAGTCTCAGTCTGAATTGTTTATCAGTTCAAACAAAAACGGCTTATTTTAGACGATCTTTTGCTTTGAACAAGAAAACTTACATAGAACAGATTAAAAACGTATTAATCTGGCATAAAAGAGCAATTTATGTATCACTTCGGATAAAGGCAGCTAATCCTATTCGTTTTATTGCTTAAAATAGACAAAATTTTTAATAAATCTAACAAAAACGCTGTATTCTAGCACAAAATACTAATTACATTATAGTATCGACGAGAATAGCTTATTTGGAATGATTCTATGCTTCCAAACGAGTAAATTTTTATTAAACAGATGCCAAACATCATATTTTGTCCTATAAAGACATTTTATATTGCAGTTTGTATTAAAACAAAATATTTTCGTTGATTCTTTGTTAGAAGCAGCAAACCTAACATTAAAGAATCTGAAAACTTTGTATTCGGACACAAACCACCGAATTTTGTATCAGTTTAGACAAAAACGGTTGATTTTCGACAATATTTTGCTTTGAACAAGAAAACTTATATCAAACTGACTAAAAACGTCTTATTTTAGCACAAAACAAAAGATTTGCGTTATAGTCTTAACGAGAGCTGTTAATTTCAAACGGTTCTATGCTTTGAAACGAGTAAACTTTCACTGTACAGAGGAAAAACATCTTATTTCGCCTTTTAAAAACGATTCATGCCACAGTTTGGATAAAAACCAATTATTTTCGTTAATTCATTGTTACAAACATGAAACCTTACATCAAAGTAACTGAAAACCCCTTATTCAGGCACAGAAATTCGAATTACGTTTCAGTCTGAACAAAAACTGCTTTCTTTAGACGATCCTTTGTTTTGAACACGAAAACTTACATTAAAAAGATTAAAAACGTCTTATTCTGGCTGAAAACTGCAAATTATATATTATTCTAGATAAAAGCAATTTATCCTGATTACTCCTTTACTTAGAATAGAGTAAACTTGTATAAAACTTAATAAAAACTCTAAATTTCGTCTCAAAGAAATAATTTACGTTATAGTTTTGACCAGCACTGTTTATTTCAAACGATTTTATGATTCGAAACTAATGAACTTTTATGGGGCAGATGCAAAACCACATATTACAATATAAAGCGTTGTTTTAAAGCAAATTATTACCTTTTGCAACAAGAAATTTCACGTCAAAGAAACTGAAAACATCGTATCCATGCACAAATATCGAATTACGTATCAGTTTAGGCAAATACAGCTTATTTTAAACGATTCCTTGCTATAAACAAGAAAAATTTTATCAAACATATTGAAAATGTCTTATTCTCGAAAATAAGAGCAAATTATGTATCAGTTTTAACAAAAGCGGATTACTCTGTTTGATTCTATGCTTAGAGTAGAGTAAACTACTATAAAACGTAATGAAAACTCTATATTCAAGCTCAAAAGAACAAATTACGTTATAGTTTTGACAAAAAAAAATTATTTCGGACGACTACATATTTCGAAGTAAGCAAACTTTAATTGAACAAGTGCAAAAGCTAATACTTTGCTTTAAAATAACGATTTATGTGGTAATATGGTATTTTGCATCTGTCCTATAAAAGTTTACTCGTTTCGCTCCATTGAATCATTCGAAATAAATTATTTTGACACAACAACGAAAATAATTTTTTTGTTTAAACTGTAACATGTCGTTTTTATAAAACGAACTAAGACGTTTGGCATCTGTTTAGTGAAAGTTTTCTCGTTTGGGGGCATAAAATCGTTTGAAATTAACAGTTCTGGTCAAAACTATAACGTAAATTATTTCTTTGAGACGAAATTTAAAGTTTTCATTAAGTTTTATACAAGTTTGCTCTATTCTAAGCAAAGGAGTAATCAGGATAAACTGCTTTTATCCAAAGTAATACATAATTTGCAGTTTTGAGCCAGAATAAGACGTTTTTAATCTTTTTAATGTAAGTTTTCGTGTTCAAAAGAAAGAATCGTCTAAAATAAGCAATTTGTGTCCAGACTGAAACGTAATTTGATTTTCTGGGCCTGAATAAGAGGTTTTCAGTTTCTTTGATGTAAGGTTTCTTGTTTGTAACAATGAATAAACGAAAATCATTGGTTTTAATCCAAACTGTGACATAAATCGTTTTTTAAAGGCGAAATCAGACGTTTTGCCTCTGTTCAGTGAAAGTATACTGGTTTCAAAGCATAGAATCGTTTGAAATTAACAGTTCTCGTCAAGACTATAACGCAAATCTTTAAAGTGATACAAAGAAATAATTTACGTAATAGTTTTGACCAGAACTGTTAATTTCAAACGATTTTATGCCCCCAAACTAGAAAACTTTCACTAAGCAGATGCCAAACGTCTTAGTTCGTTTTATAAAAGCGACTTATGTTACAGTTTAAACAACAAACAAATTATTTGTGTTGTTGTTGTGTCAAAATAATTTATTTCTAATGATTCAATGGAGCGAAACAAGTAAACTTTTATAGGACAGATGCAAAATACCATATTACCACATAAATCATTATTTTAAAGCAAAGTATTAGCTTTTGCACATGTTCAATTAAAGTTTGCTTACTTCGAAGTATGTAATCGTCCGAAATATTTTTTTTTGTCAAAACTATAACGTAATTTGTTCTTTTGAGCTTGAATATAGAGTTTTCATTACGTTTTATAGTAGTTTACTCTACTCTAAGCATAGAATCAAACAGAGTAATCCGCTTTTGTTAAAACTGATACATAATTTGCTCTTATTTTCGAGAATAAGACGTTTTCAATATGCTTGATAAAATTTTTCTTGTTTATAGCAAGGAATCGTTTAAAATAAGCTGTATTTGCCTAAACTGATACGTAATTAGATATTTATGTATGGATACGAAGTTTTCAGTTTCTTTGACGTGAAATTTCTTGTTGCAAAAGGTAATACTTTGCTTTAAAACAACGCTTTATATGGTAATATGTGGTTTTGCATCTGCCCCATAAAAGTTCATTAGTTTCGAATCATAATTTCGTTTGAAATAAACAGTGCTGGTCAAAACTATAACGTAAATTATTTCTTTGAGACGAAATTTATAGTTTTCATTAAGTTTTATACAAGTTTACTCTATTCTAAGTAAAGGAGTAATCAGGATAAATTGCTTTTATCTAGAGTAATATATAATTTGCAGTTTTCAGCCAGAATAAGACGTTTTTAATCTTTTTAATGTAAGTTTTCGTGTTCAAAACAAAGGATCGTCTAAAATAAGCAGTTTTTGTCCAGACTGAAACGTAATTCGAATTTCTGTGCCTAAATAAGGGGTTTTCAGTTTCTTTGATGTAAGGTTTCTTGTTTGTAACAATGAATTAACAAAAATAATTGGTTTTTATCCAAACTGTGGCATGAATCAGCTTTAAGACTATAACGCAAATCTTTGTTTTGTGCTAAAATAAGACGTTTTTAGTCAGTTTGATATAAGCTTTCTTGTTCAAAGCAAAATATTGTCGAAAATCAACCGTTTTTGTCTAAACTGAAACAAAATTCGGTGGTTTGTGTCCGAATACAAAGTTTTCAGATTCTTTAATGTTAGGTTTGCTGCTTCTAACAAAGAATCAACGAAAATATTTTGTTTTAATACAAACTGCAATATAAAATGTCTTTATAGGACAAAACATGATGTTTGGCATCTGTTTATTAAAAATTTACTCGTTTGGAAGCATAGAATCATTCCAAATAAGCTATTCTCGTCGAAACTATAATGTAATTAGTATTTTGTGCTAGAATACAGCGTTTTTGTTAGATTTATTAACAATTTTGTCTATTTTAAGCAATGAAACGAATAGGATTAGCTGCCTTTATCCAAAGTGATACATAAATTGCTCTTTTATGCCAGATTAATACGTTTTTAGTCTGTTCGATGTAAGTTTTCTTGTTCAAAGCAAAAGATCGTCTAAAGTAAGCCGTTTTTGTTTGAACTGATAAACAATTCAGACTGAGAGTCAACAAAAATAATTTGTTTTAATCCAAACTGATAATTTTTGACCCTATAAGAGTCCTATAAGAGTCCGAGATACGCCATTCTCGTCAAGGCTATAACGTAATTCGTTTTTTTGTGTCAGAATACGACGTTTTCTGTCTGTTTAATATAAGTTTTTAATAATAATAATAATAATAATAATAATAATAATAATAATAATAATAATAATAGTAATAATAATAATAATAATAATAGTAATAATGATAATAATACTTATAATAATGAATTTCTTTCTAAATTAAAGCTTAGTTTTCTAAGCAAAAATGATGCTTATTTTGTGTGTTATATGAGCGCTTTCTCATTTCTATGCAAGAAATCATCTGTGATCTGTGTTTTTAGGCAAGAAATTGAATAAAATTAATAACTCATTTTAAAACTGGTATAAAAACATTTACTATACAAAAGTTAATAATAATAATAATAATAACAATAATAATAATAATATTAATAATAATAATAATAATAATAATAGTAATAAAAGAAACAATAATAATAATAATAATAATAATAATAATAATGATAATAATACTTATAATAATAAATTTCTTTCTAAATTAAAGCTTAGATTTTCTAAGCAAAAATGATGCTTATTTTGTGTTATCTGAGCGTTTTCTCATTTCTATGCAAGAGATCATCTGTGATCTGTGTTTTTAGGCAAGAAATTGTCTAAAATTAATAACTCATTTTAAAACTGGTATAAAAACATTTACTATACAAAAGTTATAATCGTTTTTTAATAATAATAATATTAACAATAATAATAATAATAATAATAATAATAATAATAATAATAATAATAATAGTAACAATAATAATAGTAATAATAATAATAAAAATAATAGTAATAATAATAATAATAATCAAAATAAAAATAATAGTAGTAGTAAAAGTAAGCTTAGTTTTCTAAGCCAAAATGAAGCTTATTTTGTGTTATATGAGCGTTTTCTCATTTCTATGCAAAAGATCATGTGTGATCTGTGTTTTAAGTTGTGTCAGAATACGACGTTTTCTGTCTGTTTAATATAAGTTTTTAATAATAATAATAATAATAATAATAATAATAATAATAATAATAATAATAATAATAATAATAATAATAATAATAATAATAATAACAATAATAATAATAATAATAATAATAATAATAATAATAATAGTATTAGTAACAAAAGTAATAATAATAATAATACTTTTAAAAAGGAAAAATGGAGCTTATTTTGTGTGTTACATGAGCGTTTTCTCATTTTTATGCAAAAGATC
Source organism: Tribolium castaneum (assembly GCF_031307605.1). NCBI lineage: Eukaryota > Metazoa > Arthropoda > Insecta > Coleoptera > Tenebrionidae > Tribolium > Tribolium castaneum. The sequence goes on along the minus strand of NC_087401.1, from coordinate 2,414,683 downwards.
ATGTGTGATCTGTGTTTTTAGGCAATCTAAGCCATTTTATAGTTTTTAATATTTAACAAAAATTTGCTTAAAAATAAAATGTTTAAAAAACCGAAATTAAACTAAATTAATTGTGTCTAACACTTTAGTAGAGGAAAAAGGAGAGACATAAAAGTCACTAAAGTCTTAAAGTTGTCTTTAGTCGTCATATTAATAACAATAACATTTATAATAACAATACTAGTAGTACTAAATTTGCTTATATGCAAGCGCTTAATTAAGGTAACAGTTTTTTTGTTTTCTGCCTATATCTCGAAAACAGTTACTCCTATCAATTTTTACTTTTTCACCAAAATTAAAGGTGATAAAATTTCCTACAAAATAGTTATTTGCATTTTTCATGTAGAACTAACCATAAGCGAGATATAAGTTTGAAAATAATTATTAATTAAAAAAAAGTGTTTTAACAGAAAACGTCTTGTGATTTAAAATACACTTAATTTGTTGGGTCCAATACTTTATTAGAAGAAAAAGGAGGTGACATAAAAGTCATTGAAGTCTTCAGAGTCGTTTTTAAATGCTGCATTTTTGACTTCGTCTCAAACATTGAAAACTGAATTACATTTTTGTTCAGTAACAGTTACAGTTTTCTTATTGGTTTTTGCTTATATCTCGAAAACAGTTACTCCTATCAAATTTTATCTTTCTTTCAAAATTAAAGCTGATAAAATTTCCAACAAAATAGTTATTTACATTTTTCTTGTAGGACCAAGCATAAACGAGTTATAGAGTTGGATATAAATAATATTTAACAAAAATTTGCTTTAAAATAAAATGCTTGAAAAACCGGAATTAAACTAAATTAATTGTGTCTAACACTTTAGTAGAGGAAAAAGGAGAAGACATAAAAGTCACTAAATGTTTCAGAGTCGTCTTTAGTCGTCATATTAATAACAATAACATTAATAAAAATAATACTAATAGTACTAAATTTGCTTATATGCAAACGCTTAATTAACGTAACATTTTTTTGGTTTCTTGCTTATATCTCGAAAACAGTTACTCCTATCAATTTTTATCTTTTTTTCAAAATTAAAGCTGATAAAATTTCCTACAAAATAGTTATTTGCATTTTTTTGTAGGACCAACCACAAGCGAGTTATAGAGTTGGATATAAATAATATTTAACAAAAATTTGCTTTAAAATAAAATGTTTGAAAAACCGAAATTAAACTAAATTAATTGAGTCTAACACTTTAGTAGAGGAAAAAGAAAAAGACATAAAAGTCACTAGAGGTTTCAGAGTTGTTTTTAGTTGTCATATTAATAACAATAACATTAATAATAATAATACTAATAGTACTAAATTTGCTTATATGCAAACGCTTAATTAAGGTAACAGTGTTTTGGTTTCTTGCTTATATCTCGAAAACAGTTACTCCTATCAATTTTTATCTTTTTACTAAAATTCAAGCTGATAAAATTTCCTACAAAATAGTTATTTCCATTTTTCATGTAGGACTAACCATAAGCGAGATATATGATTGAAAATAATTAATATTTAAAAAAAAAGTGCTTTAACAGAAAATGTCTTGTGATTTAAAATACACTTAATTTATTGGGTCCAATACTTTATTAGAAGAAAAAGGAAGTGACATAAAAGTCACTGAAGTCTTCAGAGTCGTTTTTAAATGCTGCAGTTTCGTCTTCGTCTCAAACATTGAAAACCGAATTACATTTTTGTTCAGTAACAGTCACAGTTTTCTTATTGGTTTTTTTCTTATATCTCGAAAACAGTTACTCCTATCAATTTTTATCTTTCTTTCAAAATTAAAGCTGATAAAATTTCCTACAAAATAGTTATTTGCATTTTTCTTGTAGGACCAACCATAAGCGAGTTATAGAGTTGGATATAAATAATATTTAACAAAAATTTGCTTTAAAATAAAATGTTTGAAAAACTGAAATTAAACTAATTTAATTGTGTCTAACACTTTAGTAGAGGAAAAAGAAAAAGACATAAAAGTCACTAGAGGTTTCAAAGTTGTCTTTAATCGTCATATTAATAACAATAACATTAATAATAATAATACTAATAGTACTAAATTTGCTTATATGCAAACGCTTAATTAAGGTAACAGTGTTTTGGTTTCTTGCTCATATTTCGAAAACAGTTACTCCTATCAATTTTTATCTTTTTACTAAAATTCAAGCTGATAAAATTTCCTACAAAATAGTTATTTGCATTTTTTTGTAGGACCAACCATAAGCGAGTTATAGAGTTGGATATAAATAATATTTAACAAAAATTTGCTTTAAAATAAAATGTTTGAAAAACCGAAATTAAACTAAATTAATTGAGTCTAACACTTTAGTAGAGAAAAAAGAAAAAGACAAAAAAGTCACTAAAGGTTTCAGAGTTGTCTTTAGTTGTCATATTAATAACAATAACATTAATAATAATAATACTAATAGTACTAAATTTGCTTATATGCAAACGCTTAATTAAGGTAACAGTGTTTTGGTTTCTTGCTTATATCTCGAAAACAGTTACTCCTATCAATTTTTATCTTTTTACTAAAATTCAAGCTGATAAAATTTCCTACAAAATAGTTATTTGCATTTTTCATGTAGGACTAACCTTGCATATAAGCAGATTTAGTACTATTAGTATTATTATTATTAATGTTATTGTTATTAATATGACGACTAAAAACGATTCTGAAGACTTTGGTGACTTTTATGTCTTTTTCTTTTTTCTCTACTAAAGTGTTAGACACAATTAATTTAGTTTAATTTCAGTATTTCAAACATTTTATTTTTAAGCAAGTTTTTGTTAAATATTATTTATATCCAACTTTATAACTCGCTTATGGTTGGTCCCACAAGAAAAATGCAAATAACTATTTTGTAGGAAATGTTATCAGCTTTAATTTTGAAAGAAAGATAAAAATTGATAGGAGTAACTGTTTTCGAGATATAAGCAAAAAACCAAAGTAAAAACTGTTACCGTTTCAGAAAAAAAATGTAATTCAGTTTTCAATGTTTGAGACGAAGACGAAAATGCAGCATTTAAAATCGACTCTGAAGACTTCAGTGACTTATATGTCACCCCCTTTTTTTTTAATAAAGTATTGGACCTAATAAATTAAGTGTATTTTAAATCACAAGACATTTTCTGTTAAAGCACTTCTTTTTTAAATATTAATTATTTTCAATCTTATATCTCGCTTATGGTTAGTCCTACATAAAAAATGCAAATAACTATTTTGTAGGAAATTTTATCAGTTTGAATTTTAGTAAAAAGATAAAAATTGATAGGAGTAACTGTTTTCGAGATATGAGCAAGAAACCAAAACACTGTTACCTTAATTAAGCGTTTGCATATAAGCAAATTTAGTACTATTAGTATTATTATTATTAATGTTATTGTTATTAATATGACGATTAAAGACAACTTTGAAACCTTTAGTGACTTTTATGTCTTCTTTTTTTTCTTCTACTAAAGTGTTAGACACAATTAAATTAGTTTAATTTCAGTTTTTCAAACATTTTATTTTAAAACAAATTTTTGTTAATTATTATTTATATCCAACTCTATAACTCGCTTATGGTTGGTCCTACAAGAAAAATGCAAATAACTATTTTGTAGGAAATTTTATCAGCTTTAATTTTGAAAGAAAGATAAAAATTGATAGGAGTAACTGTTTTCGAGATATAAGCAAAAAACCAATAAGAAAACTGTGACTGTTACTGAACAAAAATGTAATTCGGTTTTCAATGTTTGAGACGAAGACGAAACTGCAGCATTTAAAAACGACTCTGAAGACTTCAGTGACTTTTATGTCACTTCCTTTTTCTTCTAATAAAGTATTGGACGCAATAAATTAAGTGTATTTTAAATCACAAGACATTTTCTGTTAAAGCACTTTTTTTTTAAATATTAATTATTTTCAATCATATATCTCGCTTATGGTTAGTCCTACATGAAAAATGCAAATAACTATTTTGTAGGAAATTTTATCAGCTTGAATTTTAGTAAAAAGATAAAAATTGATAGGAGTAACTGTTTTCGAGATATAAGCAAGAAACCAAAAAACTGTTACCTTAATAAAGCGCTTGCATATAAGCAGATTTAGTACTATTAGTATTATTATTATTAATGTTATTGTTATTAATATGACGACTAAAAACGATTCTGAAGACTTTGGTGACTTTTATGTCTTCTTCTTTTTTCTCTACTAAAGTGTTAGACACAATTAATTTAGTTTAATTTCAGTTTTTCAAACATTTTATTTTTAAGCAAGTTTTTGTTAAATATTATTTATATCCAACTTTATAACTCGCTTATGGTTGGTCCTACAAGAAAAATGCAAATAACTATTTTGTAGAAAATGTTATCAGCTTTAATTTTGAAAGAAAGATAAAAATTGATAGGAGTAACTGATTTCGAGATATAAGCAAAAAACCAAAGTAAAAACTGTTACCGTTTCAGAACAAAAATGTAATTCAGTTTTCAATGTTTGAGACGAAGACGAAAATGCAGCATTTAAAATCGACTCTGAAGACTTCAGTGACTTATATGTCACCCCCTTTTTTTTTAATAAAGTATTGGACCTAATAAATTAAGTGTATTTTAAATCACAAGACATTTTCTGTTAAAGCACTTCTTTTTTAAATATTAATTATTTTCAATCTTATATCTCGCTTATGGTTAGTCCTACATAAAAAATGCAAATAACTATTTTGTAGGAAATATTATCAGCTTGAATTTTAGTAAAAAGATAAAAATTGATAGGAGTAACTGTTTTCGAGATATGAGCAAGAAACCAAAACACTGTTACCTTAATTAAGCGTTTGCATATAAGCAAATTTAGTACTATTAGTATTATTATTATTAATGTTATTGTTATTAATATGACGATTAAAGACAACTTTGAAACCTTTAGTGACTTTTATGTCTTCTTCTTTTTCCTCTACTAAAGTGTTAGACACAACTAAATTAGTTTAATTTCAGTTTTTCAAACATTTTATTTTAAAGCAAATTTTTGTTAAATATTATTTATATCCAACTCTATAACTCGCTTATGGTTGGTCCTACAAGAAAAATGCAAATAACTATTTTGTAGGAAATTTTATCAGCTTTAATTTTGACAGAAAGATAAAAATTGATAGGAGTAACTGTTTTCGAGATATAAGCAAAAAACCAATAAGAAAACTGTGACTGTTACTGAACAAAAATGTAATTCAGTTTTCAATGTTTGAGACGAAGACGAAACTGCAGCATTTAAGTTTTCAATGTTTGAGACGAAGACGAAAATGCAGCATTTACAATCGACTCTGAAGACTTCAGTGACTTATATGTCACCCCTTTTTCTTCTAATAAAGTATTGGACCTAATAAATTAAGTGTATTTTAAATCACAAGACATTTTCTGTTAAAGCACTTTTTTTTTAAATATTAATTATTTTCAAACTTATATCTCGCTTATGGTTAGTCCTACATGAAAAATGCAAATAACTATTTTGTAGGAAATTTTATCAGCTTGAATTTTAGTAAAAAGATAAAAATTGATAGGAGTAACTGTTTTCGAGATATAAGCAAGAAACCAAAACACTGTTACCTTAATTGAGCGTTTGCATATAAGCAAATTTAGTACTATTAGTATTATTATTATTAATGTTATTGTTATTAATATGACAACTAAAGACAACTCCGAAACCTTTAGTGACTTTTATGTCTTTTCCTTTTTCCTCTACTAAAGTGTTAGACACAGTTAAATTAGTTTAATTTCAGTTTTTTAAACATTTTATTTTAAAGCAAATTTTTGTTATATATTATTTATATCCAACTCTATAACTCGCTTATGGTTGGTCCTACAAGAAAAATGCAAATAACTATTTTGTAGAATATTTTATCAGCTTTAATTTTGGAAGAAAGACAAAAATTCATAGGAGTAACTGTTTTCGAGATATAAGCAAGAAACCAAAAAACTGTTACCTTAATAAAGCGCTTGCATATAAGCAGATTTAGTACTATTAGTATTATTATTATTAATGTTATTGTTATTAATATGACGACTAAAAACGATTTTGAAGACTTTGGTGACTTTTATGTCTTTTTTTTTTCTCTACTAAAGTGTTAGACACAATTAATTTAGTTTAATTTCAGTATTTCAAACATTTTATTCTTAAGCAAGTTTTTGTTAAATATTATTTATAGCCAACTTTATAACTCGCTTATGGTTGGTCCTACAAGAAAAATGCAAATAACTATTTTGTAGGAAATGTTATCAGCTTTAATTTTGAAAAAAAGATAAAAATTGATAGAAGTAACTGTTTTCGAGATATAAGCAAAAAACCAAAGTAAAAACTGTTACCGTCTCAGAACAAAAATGTAATTCAGTATTCAATGTTTGAGACGAAGACGAAAATGCAGCATTTAAAATCGACTCTGAAAACTTCAGTGACTTATATGTCACTCCCTTTTTTTTCTAATAAAGTATTGGACCTAATAAATTAAGTGTATTTTAAATCACAAGACATTTTCTGTTAAAGCACTTCTTTTTTAAATATTAATTATTTTCAATCTTATATCTCGCTTATGGTTAGTCCTACATAAAAAATGCAAATAACGATTTTGTAGGAAATTTTATCAGCTTTAATTTTGAAATAAAGATAAAAATTGATAGGAGTAACAGTTTTCGAGATATAAGCAAAAAACCAATAAGAAAACTGTAACTGTTACTGAACAAAAATGTAATTCAGTTTTCAATGTTTGAGACGAAGACGAAAATGCAGCATTTAAAATCGACTCTGAAGACTTCAGTGACTTTTATGTCACCTCCTTTTTCTTCTAATAAACTATTGGACCCAATAAATTAAGTGTATTTTAAATCCCAAGACATTTTCTGTTAAAACACTTTTTTTTTAAATATTAATTATTTTCAAACTTATATCTCGCTTATGGTTAGTCCTACATGAAGAATACAAATTACTATTTTGTAGAAAATTTTATCAGCTTTAATTTTAGTAAAAAGATAAAAATTGATAGGAGTAACTGTTTTCGAGATATAAGCAAGAAACCAAAAAACTGTTACCTTAATTAAGCGCTTGCATATATGCAAATTTAGTACTAAAAACAACTCTGAAGACTTTGGTGATTTTATGTCTTCTCCTTTTTCGTCTACTAAAGTGTTAGACCCAATTAATTTAGTTTAATATCGGTTTTTCAAACATTTTATTTTAAAGCAAATTTTTGTTAAAGATTATTTATATCCAACTCTATAACTCGCTTATGGTTGGTCCTACAAGAAAAATGCAAATAAAGATTTTGTTGGAAATTTTATCAGCTTTAATTTTGAAAGAAAGATAAAAATTGATAGGAGTAACAGTTTTCGAGATATAAGCAAAAAACCAATAAGAAAACTGTAACTGATACTGAACAAAAATGTAATTCATTTTTCAATGTTTGAGACGAAGACGAAAATGCAGCATTTAAAATCGACTCTGAAGACTTCAGTGACTTTTATGTCACCTCCTTTTTCTTTAAAACTGATACACTTAAAAATTGATAGGAGTAACTGTTTTCGTGATATAAGCAAGAAACTGTTACCTTAATTAAGCGCTTGCATATAAGCAAATTTAGTACTATTAGTATTATTATTATTAATGTTATTGCTATTAATATGACGACTAAAGACGACTCTGAAACCTTTAGTGACATTTATGTCTTTTTCTTTTTCCTTTTTAAAGTGTTAGACACAATTAATTTAGTCTGATTTCAGTATTTCAAACATTTTATTTTAAAGCAAATTTTTGTTAAATATTATTTATATCCATCTCTATAACTCGCTTATGCTTGGTCCAACAAGAAAAATGCAAATAACTATTTTGTAGGAAATTTTATCAGCTTTAATTTTAGTAAAAAGATAAAAATTGATAGGAGTAACTGTTTTCGAGATATAAGCAAAAAACCAAAAAACTGTTACCTTAATAAAGCGCTTGCATATAAGCAAATTTAGTACTATTAGTATTATTATTATTAATGTTATTGTTATTAAAATGACCACTAAAAAAGACTCTAAAGACTTTGGTGACTTTTATGTCTTCTCCTTTTTCCTATACTAAAGTGTTAGACTCAATTAATTTAGTTTAATTTCAGTTTTTCAAACATTTTATTTTAAAGCAAATTTTTGTTGAAGATTATTTATATCCAACTCTATAACTTGCTTATGGTTGGTCTTACAAAAGAAATGCAAATAACTATTTTGTAGGAAATTTTATCAGCTTTAATTTTAGTAAAAAGATAAAATTTGATAGGAGTAACTGTTTTCGAGATATAAGCATGAAACCAAAACGCTGTTACCTTAATTAAGCGTTTGCATATAAGCAAATTTAGTACTACTAGTATTATTATTATTAATGTTATTGTTATTAATATGACGACTAAAGACGACTCTGAAACCTTTAGTGACTATTATGTCTTTTTCTTTTTCCTCTACTAAAGTGTTAGACACAATTAATTTAGTTTAATTTCAGTATTTCAAACATTTTATTTTAAAGCAAATTTTTGTTAAATATTATTTATATCCATCTCTATAACTCGCTTATGCTTGGTCCTACAAGAAAAATGCAAATAACTATTTTGTAGGAAATTTTATCAGCTTTAATTTTAGTAAAAAGATAAAAATTGATAGGAGTAACTGTTTTTGAGATATAAGCAAAAAACCAAAAAACTGTTACCTTAATAATGCGCTTGCATATAAGCAAATTTAATACTATTAGTATTATTATTATTAATGTTATTGTTATTAAAATGACGACTAAAAAATACTCTAAAGACTTTGGTGACTTTTATGTCTTCTCCTTTTTCCTATACTAAAGTGTTAGACACAATTAATTTAGTTTAATTTCAGTATTTCAAACATTTTATTTTAAAGCAAATTTTTGTTAAATATTATTTATATCCATCTCTATAACTCGCTTATGCTTGGTCCTACAAGAAAAATGCAAATAACTATTTTGTAGGAAATTTTATCAGCTTTAATTTTAGTAAAAAGATAAAAATTGATAGGAGTAACTGTTTTCGAGATATAAGCAAGAAACCAAAACGCTGTTACCTTAATTAAGCGTTTGCATATAAGCAAATTTAGTACTATTAGTATTATTATTATTAATGTTATTGTTATTAATATGACGACTAAAGACGACTCTGAAACCTTTAGTGACTTTTATGTCTTTTCCTTTTTCCTCTACTAAAGTGTTAGACACAATTAATTTAGTTTAATTTCAGTATTTCAAACATTTTATTTTAAAGCAAATTTTTGTTAAATATTATTTATATCCATCTCTATAACTCGCTTATGCTTGGTCTTACAAGAAAAATGCAATTAACTATTTTGTAGGAAATTTTATCAGCTTTAATTTTAGTAAAAAGATAAAAATTGATAGGAGTAACTGTTTTCGAGATATAAGCAAAAAACCAAAAAACTGTTACCTTAATAAAGCGCTTGCATATAAGCAAATTTAGTAGTATTAGTATTATTATTATTAATGTTATTGTTATTAAAATGACGACTAAAAAAGACTTTAAAGACTTTGATGACTTTTATGTCTTCTCCTTTTTCCTATACTAAAGTGTTAGACACAATTAATTTAGTTTAATTTCAGTATTTCAAACATTTTATTTTAAAGCAAATTTTTGTTAAATATTATTTATATCCATCTCTATAACTCGCTTATGCTTGGTCCTACAAGAAAAATGCAAATAACGATTTTGTTGGAAATTTTATCAGCTTTAATTTTGAAAGAAAGATAAAAATTGATAGGAGTAACAGTTTTTGAGATATAAGCAAAAAACCAATAAGAAAACTGTAACTGTTACTGAACAAAAATGTAATTCCGTTTTAAATGTTTGAGACGAAGACGAAAATGCAGCATTTAAAATCGACTCTGAAGACTTCAGTGACTTTTATGTCACCTCCTTTTTCTTCTAATAAAGTATTGGACCCAATAAATTAAGTGTATTTTAAATCCCAAGACATTTTCTGTTAAAACACTTTTTTTTCAAATATTAATTATTTTCAAACTTATATCTCGCTTATGGTTAGTCCTACATGAAAAATGCAAATTACTATTTTGTAGGAAATTTTATCAGCTTTAATTTTAGTAGAAAGATAAAAATTGATAGGAGAAACTGTTTTCGAGATATAAGCAAGAAACCAAAAAACTGTTACGTTAATTAAGCGCTTGCATATAAGCAAATTTAGTACTATTAGTATTATTATTATTAATGTTATTGTTATTAATATGACGACTAAAGACGACTCTGAAACCTTTAGTGACTTTTATGTCTTCTTCTTTTTCCTCTACTAAAGTGTTAGACACAATTAATTTAGTTTAATTTCAGTATTTCAAACATTTTATTTTAAAGCAAATTTTTGTTAAATATTATTTATATCCATCTCTTTAACTCGCTTATGCTTGGTCCTACAAGAAAAATGCAAATAACTATTTTGTAGGAAATTTTATCAGCTTTAATTTTAGTAAAAAGATAAAAATTGATAGGAGTAACTGTTTTCGAGATATAAGCAAGAAACCAAAACACTGTTACCTTAATTAAGCGTTTGCATATAAGCAAATTTAGTACTATTAGTATTATTATCATTAATGTTATTGTTATTAATATGACGACTAAAGACGACTCTGAAACCTTTAGTGACTTTTATGTTTTTTTCTTTTTCCTCTACTAAAGTGTTAGACACAATTAAATTAGTTTATTTTCAGTTTTTCAAACATTTTATTTTAAAGCAAATTTTTGTTAAATATTATTTATATCCAACTCTATAACTCGCTTATGGTTGGTCCTACATGAAAAATGCAAATAACGATTTTGTAGGAAATTTTATCAGCTTTAATTTTGAAATAAAGATAAAAATTGATAGGAGTAACAGTTTTCGAGATATAAGCAAAAAACCAATAAGAAAACTGTAACTGTTACTGAACAAGAATGTAATTCAGTTTTCAATGTTTGAGACGAAGACGAAAATGCAGCATTTAAAATCGACTCTGAAGACTTCAGTGACTTTTATGTCACCTCCTTTTTCTTCTAATAAACTATTGGACCCATTAAATTAAGTGTATTTTAAATCACAAGACATTTTCTGTTAAAGCAATTTTTTTTTAAATATTAATTATTTACAAACTTATATCTCGCTTATGGTTAGTCCTACATGAAAAATGCAAATAATTATTTTGTAGGAAATTTTATCAGCTTTAATTTTAGTAAAAAGATAAAAATTGATAGGAGTAACTGTTTTCGAGATATAAGCAAGAAACCAAAAAACTGTTACCTTAATTAAGGGCTTACATATAAGCAAATTTAGTACTAAAAACAACTCTGAAGTCTTTGGTGACTTTTATGTCACCTCCTTTTTTTTCTAATAAAGTATTGGACCTATTAAATTAAGTGTATTTTAAATCACAAGACATTTTCTGTTAAAGCACTTTTTCTTTAAATATTAATTATTTTCAAACTTATATCTCGCTTATGGTTAGTTGTACATAAAAAATGCAAATAACTATTTTGTAGGAAATTTTATCAGCTTTAATTTTAGTAAAAAGATAAAAATTGATAGGAGTAACTGTTTTCGTGATATAAGCAAGAAACTGTTACCTTAATTAAGCGCTTGCATATAAGCAAATTTAGTACTATTAGTATTATTATTATTAATGTTATTGCTATTAATATGACGACTAAAGACGACTCTGAAACCTTTAGTGACATTTATGTCTTTTTCTTTTTCCTTTTTAAAGTGTTAGACACAATTAATTTAGTTTGATTTCAGTATTTCAAACATTTTATTTTAAAGCAAATTTTTGTTAAATATTATTTATATCCATCTCTATAACTCGCTTATGCTTGGTCCTACAAGAAAAATGCAAATAACTATTTTGTAGGAAATTTTATCAGCTTTAATTTTAGTAAAAAGATAAAATTTGATAGGAGTAACTGTTTTCGAGACATAAGCAAAAAACCAATAAGAAAACTGTAACTGTTACTAAACAAAAATGTAATTTAGTTTTCAATGTTTGAGACGAAGACGAAAATGCAGCATTTAATATCGACTCTGAAGACTTCAGTGACTTTTATGTCACCTCCTTTTTCTTCTAATAAAGTATTGGACCCAATTAATTTAGTTTAATTTCGGTTTTTCAAACATTTTATTTTAAAGCAAATTTTTCTTAAAGATTATTTATATCCAACTCTATAACTCGCTAATGGTTGGTCCTACAAAAAAAATGCTAAAAACTATTTTGTAGGAAATTTTATCAGCTTTAATTTTGAAGAAAAGATAAAAATTTATAGGAGTCACTGTTTTCGAGATATAAGCAAAAAACCAAAGTGAAAATTGTAACCGTTACTGAACAAAAATGTAATTCAGTTTTCAATGTTTGAGACGAAGACGAAAATGCAGCATTTAAAAACGACTCTGAAAACTTCAGTGACTTTTAAGTCACCTCCTTTTTTTTCTAATAAAGTATTGGACTCAATAAATTAAGTGTATTTTAAATCACAAGACATTTTCTGTTAAAGCACTTTTTTTTTAAATATTGATTATTTTCAAACTTACATCTCGCTTATGGTTAGTCCTACATGAAAAATGCAAATAACTATTTCGTTGGAAATTTTATCAGCTTTAATTTTAGTAAAAAGATAAAAATTGATAGGAGTAACTGTTTTCGAGATATAAGCAAGAAACCAAAAAACTATTAACTTAATTAAGCGTTTGCATATAAGCAAATTTAGTACTATTAGTATTATTATTATTAATGTTATTGTTATTAATATGACGATTAAAGACGACTCTGAAATCTTTAGTGACTTTTATGTCTTCTTCTTTTCCTCTACTAAAGTGTTAGACACAATTTATTTAGTTTAATTTCAGTATTTCAAACATTTTATTTTAAAGCAAATTTTTGTTAAATATTATTTAAATCCATCTCTATAACTCGCTTATGCTTGGTCCTACAAGAAAAATGCAAATAACTAATTCGTAGGAAATTTTATCAGCTTTAATTTTAGTAAAAAGATAAAAATTGATAGGAGTAACTGTTTTCGAGATATAAGCAAGAAACCAAAAAACTGTTACCTTAATAAAGCGTTTGCATGTAAGCAAATTTAGTACTATTAGTATTATTATTATTAATGTTATTGTTATTAATATGACGACTAAAAACGATTCTGAAGACTTTGGTGACTTTTAAGTCTTTTTCTTTTTTCTCTACTAAAGTGTTAGATACAATTAATTTAGTTTAATTTCAGTATTTCAAACATTTAATTTTTAAGCAAGTTTTTGTTAAATATTATTTATATCCAACTTTATAACTCGCTTATGGTTGGTCCTACAAGAAAAATGCAAATAACTATTTTGTAGGAAATTTTATCAGCTTTATTTTGAAAAAAAGATAAAAACTGATAAGAGTAATTGTTTTCGAGATATAAGCAAAAAACCAAAGTGAAAACTGTTACCGTTTCAGAATAAAAATGTAATTCAGTTTTCAATGTTTGAGACGAAGACGAAAATGCAGCATTTACAATCGACTCTGAAAACTTCAGTGACTTATATGTCACCCCCTTTTTCTTCTAATAAAGTATTGGACCTAATAAATTAAGTGTATTTTAAATCACAAGACATTTTCTGTTAAAGCACTTTTTTTTTAAATATTAATTATTTTCAAACTTATATCTCGCTTATGGTTAGTCCTACATGAATAATGCAAATAACTATTTTGTAGGAAATTTTATCAGCTTGAATTTTAGTAAAAAGATAAAAATTGATAGGAGTAACTGTTTTCGAGATATAAGCCAGAAACCAAAACACTGTTACCTTAATTAAGCGTTTGCATATAAGCAAATTTAGTACTATTAGTATTATTATTATTAATGTTATTGTTATTAATATGACGATTAAAGACAACTTTGAAACCTTTAGTGACTTTTATGTCTTCTTCTTTTTCCTCTACTAATGTGTTAGACACAATTAAATTAGTTTAATTTCAGTTTTTCAAACATTTTATTTTAAAGCAAATTTTTCTGAAAGATTATTTATATCCAACTCTATAACTCGCTTATGGTTGGTCCTACAAAAAAAATGCTAAAAACTATTTTGTAGGAAATTTTATCAGCTTGAATATTAGTAAAAAGATAAAAATTGATAGGAGTAACTGTTTTCGAGATATAAGCCAGAAACGAAGACACTGTTACCTTAATTAAGCGTTTGCATATAAGCAAATTTAGTACTATTAGTATTATTATTATTAATGTTATTGTTATTAATATGACGATTAAAGACAACTTTGAAACCTTTAGTGACTTTTATGTCTTCTTCTTTTTCCTCTACTAATGTGTTAGACACAATTAAATTAGTTTAATTTCAGTTTTTCAAACATTTTATTTTAAAGCAAATTTTTGTTAAATATTATTTATATCCAACTCTATAACTCGCTTATGGTTGGTCCTACAAGAAAAATGCAAATAACTATTTTGTAGGAAATTTTATCAGCTTTAATTTTGACAAAAAAAATAAAAATTGATAGGAGTAACTGTTTTCGAGATATAAGCAAAAAACCAATAAGAAAACTGTGACTGTTACTGAACCAAAATGTAATTCACTTTTCAATGTTTGAGACGAAGACGAAACTGCAGCATTTAAAAACGACTCTGAAGACTTCAGTGACTTTTATGTCACTTTCTTTTTCTTCTAATAAAGTATTAGACCCAATAAATTAAGTGTATTTTAAATCACAAGACATTTTCTGTTAAAGCACTTTTTTTTAAATATTAATTATTTTCAATCATATATCTCGCTTATGGTTAGTCTTACATTAAAAATGCAATTAACTATTTTGTAGGAAATTTTATCAGCTTTAATTTTAGTAAAAAGATAAAAATTGATAGAAGTAACTGTTTTCGAGATATAAGCAAGAAACCAAAAAATTGTTACCTGAATTAAGCGTTTGCATGTAAGCAAATTTAGTACTATTAGTATTATTATTATTAATGTTATTGTTATTAATATGACAACTAAAGACAACTCTGAAACCTTTAGTGACTTTTATGTCTTTTCCTTTTTCCTCTACTAAAGTGTTAGACACACTTAAATTAGTTTAATTTCAGTTTTTCAAACATTTTATTTTAAAGCAAATTTCTGTTAAATATTATTTATATCCAACTCTATAACTCGCTTATGGTTGGTCCTACAAGAAAAATGCAAATAACTATTTTGTAGGAAATTTTATCAGCTTTAATTTTGAAAGAAAGAAAAAAATTGATAGGAGTAACTGTTTTCGAGATATAAGCAAAAAACCAATAAGAAAACTGTGACTGTTACTGAACAAAAATGTCATTCAGTTTTCAATGTTTGAGACGAAGACGAAACTGCAGCATTTAAAAACGATTCCGAAGACTTCAGTGACTTTTATGTCACTTCCTTTTTCTTCTAATAAAGTATTGGACCCAATAAATTAAGTGTATTTTAAATCACAAGACATTTTCTGTCAAAGCACTTTTTTTTTAAATATTAATTATTTTCAAACTTATATCTCGCTTATGGTTAGTCCTACATACAAAATGCAAATAACAATTTTGTAGAAAATTTTATCAGCATTAATTTTAGTTTTTGCTTATATCTCGAAAACAGTTACTCCTATCAAATTTTATCTTTCTTCCAAAATTAAAGCTGATAAAATTTCCTACAAAATCGTTATTTGCATTTTTCTTGTAGGACCAACCATAAGCGAGTTATAGAGTTGGATATAAATAATATTTAACAAAAATTTGCTTTAAAATAAAATGTTTGAAAAACCGGAATTTAGCTAAATTAATTGTCTAACACTTTAGTAGAGGAAAAAGGAGAAGACATAAAAGTCACTAAATGTTTCAGAGTCGTCTTTAGTCGTCATATTATTAACAATAACATTAATAATAATAATACTAATAGTACTAAATTTGCTTATATGCAAACGCTTAATTAAGGTAACAGTTTTTTGGTTTCTTGCTTATATCTCGAAAACAGTTACTCCTATCAATTTTTATCTTTTTTTCAAAATTAAAGCTGATAAAATTTCCTACAAAATAGTTATTTGCATTTTTTTGTAAGACAAACCATAAGCGAGTTATAGAGTTAGATATAAATAATCTTAAACAAAAATTTGCTTTAAAATAAAATGTTTGTAAAACCGATATTAAACTAAATTAATTGGGTCTAACACTTTAGTAGAGAAAAAAGGAGAAGACATAAAAGTCACCAAAGTCTTCAGAGTTGTTTTTAGTACTAAATTTGCTTATATGCAAGCGCTTATTTAAGGTAACAGTTTTTTGGTTTCTTGCTTATATCTCGAAAACAGTTACTCCTATCAATTTTTATGTTTTTACTAAAATTAAAGCTGATAAAATTTCCTACAAAATAGTAATTTGCATTTTTCATGTAGAACTAACCATAAGCGGGATATAAGTTTGAAAATAATTAATATTTAAAAAAAAGTGCTTTAACAGAAAATGTCTTGTAATTTAAAATACACTTAATTTATTGGGTCCAATACTTTATTAGAAGAAAAAGGAGGTGACATAAAAGTCAATGAAATCTTCAGAGTCGATTTTAAATGCTGCATTTTCGTCTTCGTCTCAAACATTGAAAACTGAATTACATTTTTGTTCAGTAACAGTTACAGTTTTCTTATTGGTTTTTTGCTTATATCTCGAAAACTGTTACTCCTATCAATTTTTATCTTTCTTTCAAAATTAAAGCTGATTAAATTTCCTACAAAATCGTTATTTGCATTTTTCTTGTAGGACCAACCATAAGCGAGTTATAGAGTTGGATATAAATAATAATTAACAAAAATTTGCTTTAAAATAAAATGTTTGAAAAACTGAAATTAAACTAATTTAATTGTGTCTAACACTTTAGTAGAGGAAAAAGAAAAAAACATAAAAGTCACTAAAGGTTTTAGAGTCGTCTTTAGTCGTCATATTAATAACAATAACATTAATAATAATACAAATAGTACTAAATTTGCTTATATGCAAACGCTTAATTAAGGTAACAGTGTTTTGGTTTCTTGCTTATATCTCGAAAACAGTTACTCCTATCAATTTTTATCATTTTACTAAAATTAAAGCTGATAAAATTTCCTACAAAATAGTTATTTGCATTTCTTTTGTAAGACCAACCATAAGCGAGTTATAGAGTTGGATATAAATAATCTTTAACAAAAATTTGCTTTAAAATAAAATGTTTGAAAAACCGAAATTAAACTAATTTAATTGAGTCTAACACTTTAGTATAGGAAAAAGAGAAGACATAAAAGTCACCAAAATCTTCAGAGTCGTTTTTAGTCGTCATATTAATAACAATAACATTAATAATAATAATACTAATAGTACTAAATTTGCTTATATGCAAGCGCTTTATTAAGGTAACAGTTTTTTGGTTTCTTGCTTATATCTCGAAAACAGTTACTCCTATCAATTTTTATCTTTTTACTAAAATTAAAGCTGATAAAATTTCCTACAAAATAGTTATTTGCATTTCTTTTGTAAGACCAACCATAAGCGAGTTATAGAGTTGGATATAAATAATCTTTAACAAAAATTTGCTTTAAAATAAAATGTTTGAAAAACCGAAATTAAACTAAATTAATTGAGTCTAACACTTTAGTATAGGAAAAATGAGAAGACATAAAAGTCACAAAAGTCTTCAGAGTCGTTTTTAGTCGTCATATTAATAACAATAACAATAATAATAATAATACTAATAGTACTAAATTTGCTTATATGCAAGCGCTTTATTAAGGTAACAGTTTTTTGGTTTCTTGCTTATATCTCGAAAACAGTTACTCCTATCAATTTTTATCTTTCTTTCAAAATTAAAGCTGATTAAATTTCCTACAAAATCGTTATTTACATTTTTCTTGTAGGACCAACCATAAGCGAGTTATAGAGTTGGATATAAATAATAATTAACAAAAATTTGCTTTAAAATAAAATGTTTGAAAAACTGAAATTAAACTAATTTAATTGTGTCTAACACTTTAGTAGAGGAAAAAGAAAAAAACATAAAAGTCACTAAAGGTTTTAGAGTCGTCTTTAGTCGTCATATTAATAACAATAACATTAATAATAATACTAATAGTACTAAATTTGCTTATATGCAAACGCTTAATTAAGGTAACAGTGTTTTGGTTTCTTGCTTATATCTCGAAAACAGTTACTCCTATCAATTTTTATCATTTTACTAAAATTAAAGCTGATAAAATTTCCTACAAAATAGTTATTTGCATTTCTTTTGTAAGACTAACCATAAGCGAGTTATAGAGTTGGATATAAATAATCTTTAACAAAAATTTGCTTTAAAATAAAATGATTGAAAAACCGAAATTAAACTAATTTAATTGAGTCTAACACTTTAGTATAGGAAAAAAAGAAGTCATAAAAGTCACCAAAATCTTCAGAGTCGTTTTTAGTCGTCATATTAATAACAATAACATTAATAATAATAATACTAATTGTACTAAATTTGCTTATATGCAAGCGCTTTATTAAGGTAACTGTTTTTTGGTTTCTTGCTTATATCTCGAAAACAGTTACTCCTATCAATTTTTATCTTTTTACTAAAATTAAAGCTGATAAAATTTCCTACAAAATAGTTATTTGCATTTCTTTTGTAAGACCAACCATAAGCGAGTTATAGAGTTGGATATAAATAATCTTTAACAAAAATTTGCTTTAAAATAAAATGTTTGAAAAACCGAAATTAAACTAAATTAATTGAGTCTAACACTTTAGTATAGGAAAAATGAGAAAACATAAAAGTCACAAAAGTCTTCAGAGTCGTTTTTAGTCGTCATATTAATAACAATAACAATAATAATAATAATACTAATAGTACTAAATTTGCTTATATGCAAGCGCTTTATTAAGGTAACAGTTTTTTGGTTTCTTGCTTATATCTCGAAAACAGTTACTCCTATCAATTTTTATCTTTTTACTAAAATTAAAGATGATAAAATTTCCTACAAAATAGTTATTTGCATTTTTCTTGTAGGACCAAGCATAAGCGAGTTATAGAGATGGATATAAATAATATTTAACAAAAATTTGCTTTAAAATAAAATGTTTGAAATACTGAAATTTAACTAAATTAATTGTGTCTAACACTTTAGTAGAGGAAAAAGGAGAAGACATAAAAGTCACTAAAGGTTTTAAAGTTGTCTTTAATCGTCATATTAATAACAATAACATTAATAATAATAATACTAATAGTACTAAATTTGCTTATATGCAAACTATAAATAATCTTTAACAAAAATTTGTTTTAAAATAAAATGTTTGAAAAACCGAAATTAAACTAAATTAATTGGGTCTAACACTTTAGTAGAGGAAAAAGGAGTAGACATAAAAGTCACCAAAGTCTTCAGAGTTGTTTTTAGTACTAAATTTGCTTATATGCAAGCGCTTAATTCAGCTTTAATTTTAGTAGAAAGATCAAAATTGATAGGAGTAACTGTTTTCGGGATATAAGCAAGAAACCAAAAAACTGTTACGTTAATTAAGCGCTTGCATATAAGCAAATTTAGTACTAAAAACAACTCTGAAGACTTTGGTGACTTTATGTCTTCTTTTTCCTCTACTAAAGTGTAAGACCCAATTAATTTAGTTAAATATCGGTTTTTCAAACATTTTATTTTAAAGCAAATTTTTGTTAAAGATTATTTATATCCAACTCTATAACTCGCTTATGGTTGGTCCTACAAGAAAAATGCAAATAACGATTTTGTAGGAAATTTTATCAGCTTTAATTTTGAAAGAAAGATAAAAATTGATAGGAGTAACAGTTTTCGAGATATAAGCAAAAAACCAATAAGAAAACTGTAACTGTTACTGAACAAAAATGTAATTCAGTTTTCAATATTTGAGACGAAGACGAAAATGCAGCATTTAAAATCGACTCTGAAGACTTCAGTGACTTTTATGTCACCTCCTTTTTCTTCTAATAAAGTATTGGACCCATTAAATTAAGTGTATTTTAAATCACAAGACATTTTCTGTTAAAGCAATTTTTTTTTAAATATTAATTATTTACAAACTTATATCTCGCTTATGGTTAGTCCTACATGAAAAATGCAAATAATTATTTTGTAGGAAATTTTATCAGCTTTAATTTTAGTAAAAAGATAAAAATTGATAGGAGTAACTGTTTTCGAGATATAAGCAAGAAACCAAAAAACTGTTACCTTAATTAAGGGCTTACATATAAGCAAATTTAGTACTAAAAACAACTCTGAAGACTTTGGTGACTTTTATGTCACCTCCTTTTTTTTCTAATAAAGTATTGGACCTATTAAATTAAGTGTATTTTAAATCACAAGACATTTTCTGTTAAAGCACTTTTTCTTTAAATATTAATTATTTTCAAACTTATATCTCGCTTATGGTTAGTTGTACATAAAAAATGCAAATAACTATTTTGTAGGAAATTTTATCAGCTTTAATTTTAGTAAAAAGATAAAAATTGATAGGAGTAACTGTTTTCGTGATATAAGCAAGAAACTGTTACCTTAATTAAGCGCTTGCATATAAGCAAATTTAGTACTATTAGTATTATTATTATTAATGTTATTGCTATTAATATGACGACTAAAGACGACTCTGAAACCTTTAGTGACATTTATGTCTTTTTCTTTTTCCTTTTTAAAGTGTTAGACACAATTAATTTAGTCTGATTTCAGTATTTCAAACATTTTATTTTAAAGCAAATTTTTGTTAAATATTATTTATATCCATCTCTATAACCCGCTTATGCTTGGTCCAACAAGAAAAATGCAAATAACTATTTTGTAGGAAATTTTATCAGCTTTAATTTTAGTAAAAAGATAAAAATTGATAGGAGTAACTGTTTTCGAGATATAAGCAAAAAACCAAAAAACTGTTACCTTAATAAAGCGCTTGCATATAAGCAAATTTAGTACTATTAGTATTATTATTATTAATGTTATTGTTATTAAAATGACCACTAAAAAAGACTCTAAAGACTTTGGTGACTTTTATGTCTTCTCCTTTTTCCTATACTAAAGTGTTAGACTCAATTAATTTAGTTTAATTTCAGTTTTTCAAACATTTTATTTTAAAGCAAATTTTTGTTGAAGATTATTTATATCCAACTCTATAACTTGCTTATGGTTGGTCTTACAAAAGAAATGCAAATAACTATTTTGTAGGAAATTTTATCAGCTTTAATTTTAGTAAAAAGATAAAATTTGATAGGAGTAACTGTTTTCGAGATATAAGCATGAAACCAAAACGCTGTTACCTTAATTAAGCGTTTGCATATAAGCAAATTTAGTACTACTAGTATTATTATTATTAATGTTATTGTTATTAATATGACGACTAAAGACGACTCTGAAACCTTTAGTGACTATTATGTCTTTTTCTTTTTCCTCTACTAAAGTGTTAGACACAATTAATTTAGTTTAATTTCAGTATTTCAAACATTTTATTTTAAAGCAAATTTTTGTTAAATATTATTTATATCCATCTCTATAACTCGCTTATGCTTGGTCCTACAAGAAAAATGCAAATAACTATTTTGTAGGAAATTTTATCAGCTTTAATTTTAGTAAAAAGATAAAAATTGATAGGAGTAACTGTTTTTGAGATATAAGCAAAAAACCAAAAAACTGTTACCTTAATAATGCGCTTGCATATAAGCAAATTTAATACTATTAGTATTATTATTATTAATGTTATTGTTATTAAAATGACGACTAAAAAATACTCTAAAGACTTTGGTGACTTTTATGTCTTCTCCTTTTTCCTATACTAAAGTGTTAGACACAATTAATTTAGTTTAATTTCAGTATTTCAAACATTTTATTTTAAAGCAAATTTTTGTTAAATATTATTTATATCCATCTCTATAACTCGCTTATGCTTGGTCCTACAAGAAAAATGCAAATAACTATTTTGTAGGAAATTTTATCAGCTTTAATTTTAGTAAAAAGATAAAAATTGATAGGAGTAACTGTTTTCGAGATATAAGCAAGAAACCAAAACGCTGTTACCTTAATTAAGCGTTTGCATATAAGCAAATTTAGTACTATTAGTATTATTATTATTAATGTTATTGTTATTAATATGACGACTAAAGACGACTCTGAAACCTTTAGTGACTTTTATGTCTTTTCCTTTTTCCTCTACTAAAGTGTTAGACACAATTAATTTAGTTTAATTTCAGTATTTCAAACATTTTATTTTAAAGCAAATTTTTGTTAAATATTATTTATATCCATCTCTATAACTCGCTTATGCTTGGTCTTACAAGAAAAATGCAATTAACTATTTTGTAGGAAATTTTATCAGCTTTAATTTTAGTAAAAAGATAAAAATTGATAGGAGTAACTGTTTTCGAGATATAAGCAAAAAACCAAAAAACTGTTACCTTAATAAAGCGCTTGCATATAAGCAAATTTAGTAGTATTAGTATTATTATTATTAATGTTATTGTTATTAAAATGACGACTAAAAAAGACTTTAAAGACTTTGATGACTTTTATGTCTTCTCCTTTTTCCTATACTAAAGTGTTAGACACAATTAATTTAGTTTAATTTCAGTATTTCAAACATTTTATTTTAAAGCAAATTTTTGTTAAATATTATTTATATCCATCTCTATAACTCGCTTATGCTTGGTCCTACAAGAAAAATGCAAATAACGATTTTGTTGGAAATTTTATCAGCTTTAATTTTGAAAGAAAGATAAAAATTGATAGGAGTAACAGTTTTTGAGATATAAGCAAAAAACCAATAAGAAAACTGTAACTGTTACTGAACAAAAATGTAATTCCGTTTTAAATGTTTGAGACGAAGACGAAAATGCAGCATTTAAAATCGACTCTGAAGACTTCAGTGACTTTTATGTCACCTCCTTTTTCTTCTAATAAAGTATTGGACCCAATAAATTAAGTGTATTTTAAATCCCAAGACATTTTCTGTTAAAACACTTTTTTTTCAAATATTAATTATTTTCAAACTTATATCTCGCTTATGGTTAGTCCTACATGAAAAATGCAAATTACTATTTTGTAGGAAATTTTATCAGCTTTAATTTTAGTAGAAAGATAAAAACTGATAGGAGAAACTGTTTTCGAGATATAAGCAAGAAACCAAAAAACTGTTACGTTAATTAAGCGCTTGCATATAAGCAAATTTAGTACTATTAGTATTATTATTATTAATGTTATTGTTATTAATATGACGACTAAAGACGACTCTGAAACCTTTAGTGACTTTTATGTCTTCTTCTTTTTCCTCTACTAAAGTGTTAGACACAATTAATTTAGTTTAATTTCAGTATTTCAAACATTTTATTTTAAAGCAAATTTTTGTTAAATATTATTTATATCCATCTCTTTAACTCGCTTATGCTTGGTCCTACAAGAAAAATGCAAATAACTATTTTGTAGGAAATTTTATCAGCTTTAATTTTAGTAAAAAGATAAAAATTGATAGGAGTAACTGTTTTCGAGATATAAGCAAGAAACCAAAACACTGTTACCTTAATTAAGCGTTTGCATATAAGCAAATTTAGTACTATTAGTATTATTATCATTAATGTTATTGTTATTAATATGACGACTAAAGACGACTCTGAAACCTTTAGTGACTTTTATGTTTTTTTCTTTTTCCTCTACTAAAGTGTTAGACACAATTAAATTAGTTTAATTTCAGTTTTTCAAACATTTTATTTTAAAGCAAATTTTTGTTAAATATTATTTATATCCAACTCTATAACTCGCTTATGGTTGGTCCTACATGAAAAATGCAAATAACGATTTTGTAGGAAATTTTATCAGCTTTAATTTTGAAATAAAGATAAAAATTGATAGGAGTAACAGTTTTCGAGATATAAGCAAAAAACCAATAAGAAAACTGTAACTGTTACTGAACAAGAATGTAATTCAGTTTTCAATGTTTGAGACGAAGACGAAAATGCAGCATTTAAAATCGACTCTGAAGACTTCAGTGACTTTTATGACACCTCCTTTTTCTTCTAATAAACTATTGGACCCATTAAATTAAGTGTATTTTAAATCACAAGACATTTTCTGTTAAAGCAATTTTTTTTTAAATATTAATTATTTACAAACTTATATCTCGCTTATGGTTAGTCCTACATGAAAAATGCAAATAATTATTTTGTAGGAAATTTTATCAGCTTTAATTTTAGTAAAAAGATAAAAATTGATAGGAGTAACTGTTTTCGAGATATAAGCAAGAAACCAAAAAACTGTTACCTTAATTAAGGGCTTACATATAAGCAAATTTAGTACTAAAAACAACTCTGAAGACTTTGGTGACTTTTATGTCACCTCCTTTTTTTTCTAATAAAGTATTGGACCTATTAAATTAAGTGTATTTTAAATCACAAGACATTTTCTGTTAAAGCACTTTTTCTTTAAATATTAATTATTTTCAAACTTATATCTCGCTTATGGTTAGTTGTACATAAAAAATGCAAATAACTATTTTGTAGGAAATTTTATCAGCTTTAATTTTAGTAAAAAGATAAAAATTGATAGGAGTAACTGTTTTCGTGATATAAGCAAGAAACTGTTACCTTAATTAAGCGCTTGCATATAAGCAAATTTAGTACTATTAGTATTATTATTATTAATGTTATTGCTATTAATATGACGACTAAAGACGACTCTGAAACCTTTAGTGACATTTATGTCTTTTTCTTTTTCCTTTTTAAAGTGTTAGACACAATTAATTTAGTTTGATTTCAGTATTTCAAACATTTTATTTTAAAGCAAATTTTTGTTAAATATTATTTATATCCATCTCTATAACTCGCTTATGCTTGGTCCTACAAGAAAAATGCAAATAACTATTTTGTAGGAAATTTTATCAGCTTTAATTTTAGTAAAAAGATAAAATTTGATAGGAGTAACTGTTTTCGAGACATAAGCAAAAAACCAATAAGAAAACTGTAACTGTTACTAAACAAAAATGTAATTTAGTTTTCAATGTTTGAGACGAAGACGAAAATGCAGCATTTAATATCGACTCTGAAGACTTCAGTGACTTTTATGTCACCTCCTTTTTCTTCTAATAAAGTATTGGACCCAATTAATTTAGTTTAATTTCGGTTTTTCAAACATTTTATTTTAAAGCAAATTTTTCTTAAAGATTATTTATATCCAACTCTATAACTCGCTAATGGTTGGTCCTACAAAAAAAATGCTAAAAACTATTTTGTAGGAAATTTTATCAGTTTTAATTTTGAAGAAAAGATAAAAATTTATAGGAGTCACTGTTTTCGAGATATAAGCAAAAAACCAAAGTGAAAATTGTAACCGTTACTGAACAAAAATGTAATTCAGTTTTCAATGTTTGAGACGAAGACGAAAATGCAGCATTTAAAAACGACTCTGAAAACTTCAGTGACTTTTAAGTCACCTCCTTTTTTTTCTAATAAAGTATTGGACTCAATAAATTAAGTGTATTTTAAATCACAAGACATTTTCTGTTAAAGCACTTTTTTTTTAAATATTGATTATTTTCAAACTTACATCTCGCTTATGGTTAGTCCTACATGAAAAATGCAAATAACTATTTCGTTGGAAATTTTATCAGCTTTAATTTTAGTAAAAAGATAAAAATTGATAGGAGTAACTGTTTTCGAGATATAAGCAAGAAACCAAAAAACTATTAACTTAATTAAGCGTTTGCATATAAGCAAATTTAGTACTATTAGTATTATTATTATTAATGTTATTGTTATTAATATGACGATTAAAGACGACTCTGAAATGTTTAGTGACTTTTATGTCTTCTTCTTTTCCTCTACTAAAGTGTTAGACACAATTTATTTAGTTTAATTTCAGTATTTCAAACATTTTATTTTAAAGCAAATTTTTGTTAAATATTATTTAAATCCATCTCTATAACTCGCTTATGCTTGGTCCTACAAGAAAAATGCAAATAACTAATTCGTAGGAAATTTTATCAGCTTTAATTTTAGTAAAAAGATAAAAATTGATAGGAGTAACTGTTTTCGAGATATAAGCAAGAAACCAAAAAACTGTTACCTTAATAAAGCGTTTGCATGTAAGCAAATTTAGTACTATTAGTATTATTATTATTAATGTTATTGTTATTAATATGACGACTAAAAACGATTCTGAAGACTTTGGTGACTTTTAAGTCTTTTTCTTTTTTCTCTACTAAAGTGTTAGATACAATTAATTTAGTTTAATTTCAGTATTTCAAACATTTAATTTTTAAGCAAGTTTTTGTTAAATATTATTTATATCCAACTTTATAACTCGCTTATGGTTGGTCCTACAAGAAAAATGCAAATAACTATTTTGTAGGAAATTTTATCAGCTTTATTTTGAAAAAAAGATAAAAACTGATAAGAGTAATTGTTTTCGAGATATAAGCAAAAAACCAAAGTGAAAACTGTTACCGTTTCAGAATAAAAATGTAATTCAGTTTTCAATGTTTGAGACGAAGACGAAAATGCAGCATTTACAATCGACTCTGAAAACTTCAGTGACTTATATGTCACCCCCTTTTTCTTCTAATAAAGTATTGGACCTAATAAATTAAGTGTATTTTAAATCACAAGACATTTTCTGTTAAAGCACTTTTTTTTTAAATATTAATTATTTTCAAACTTATATCTCGCTTATGGTTAGTCCTACATGAATAATGCAAATAACTATTTTGTAGGAAATTTTATCAGCTTGAATTTTAGTAAAAAGATAAAAATTGATAGGAGTAACTGTTTTCGAGATATAAGCCAGAAACCAAAACACTGTTACCTTAATTAAGCGTTTGCATATAAGCAAATTTAGTACTATTAGTATTATTATTATTAATGTTATTGTTATTAATATGACGATTAAAGACAACTTTGAAACCTTTAGTGACTTTTATGTCTTCTTCTTTTTCCTCTACTAATGTGTTAGACACAATTAAATTAGTTTAATTTCAGTTTTTCAAACATTTTATTTTAAAGCAAATTTTTCTGAAAGATTATTTATATCCAACTCTATAACTCGCTTATGGTTGGTCCTACAAAAAAAATGCTAAAAACTATTTTGTAGGAAATTTTATCAGCTTGAATATTAGTAAAAAGATAAAAATTGATAGGAGTAACTGTTTTCGAGATATAAGCCAGAAACGAAGACACTGTTACCTTAATTAAGCGTTTGCATATAAGCAAATTTAGTACTATTAGTATTATTATTATTAATGTTATTGTTATTAATATGACGATTAAAGACAACTTTGAAACCTTTAGTGACTTTTATGTCTTCTTCTTTTTCCTCTACTAATGTGTTAGACACAATTAAATTAGTTTAATTTCAGTTTTTCAAACATTTTATTTTAAAGCAAATTTTTGTTAAATATTATTTATATCCAACTCTATAACTCGCTTATGGTTGGTCCTACAAGAAAAATGCAAATAACTATTTTGTAGGAAATTTTATCAGCTTTAATTTTGACAAAAAAAATAAAAATTGATAGGAGTAACTGTTTTCGAGATATAAGCAAAAAACCAATAAGAAAACTGTGACTGTTACTGAACCAAAATGTAATTCAGTTTTCAATGTTTGAGACGAAGACGAAACTGCAGCATTTAAAAACGACTCTGAAGACTTCAGTGACTTTTATGTCACTTTCTTTTTCTTCTAATAAAGTATTAGACCCAATAAATTAAGTGTATTTTAAATCACAAGACATTTTCTGTTAAAGCACTTTTTTTTAAATATTAATTATTTTCAATCATATATCTCGCTTATGGTTAGTCTTACATGAAAAATGCAAATAACTATTTTGTAGGAAATTTTATCAGCTTCAATTTTAGTAAAAAGATAAAAATTGATAGGAGTAACTGTTTTCGAGATATAAGCAAGAAACCAAAAAACTGTTACCTTAATAAAGCGCTTGCATATAAGCAAATTTAGTACTATTAGTATTATTATTATTAATGTTATTGTTATTAATATGACGATTAAAGACAACTTTGAAACCTTTAGTGACTTTTATGTCTTCTTCTTTTTCCTCTACTAATGTGTTAGACACAATTAAATTAGTTTAATTTCAGTTTTTCAAACATTTTATTTTAAAGCAAATTTTTCTGAAAGATTATTTATATCCAACTCTATAACTCGCTTATGGTTGGTCTTACAAAAAAAAGGCTAAAAACTATTTTGTAGGAAATTTTATCAGCTTTAATTTTGAAAGAAAGACAAAAATTCATAGGAGTAACTGTTTTCGAGATATAAGCAAAAAACCAAAGTGAAAATTGTAACCGTTACTGAACAAAAATGTAATTCAGTTTTCAATGTTTGAGACGAAGACGAAGATGCAGCATTTAAAAACGACTCTGAAAACTTCAGTGACTTTTAAGTCACCTCCTTTTTTTTCTAATAAAGTATTGGACTCAATAAATTAAGTGTATTTTAAATCACAAGACATTTTCTGTTAAAGCACTTTTTTTTTAAATATTGATTATTTTCAAATTTACATCTCGCTTATGGTTAGTCCTACATGAAAAATGCAAATAACTATTTTGTTGGAAATTTTATCAGCTTTAATTTTAGTAAAAAGATAAAAATTGATAGGAGCAACTGTTTTCGAGATATAAGCAAGAAACCAAAAAACTGTTAACTTAATTAAGCGTTTGCATATAAGCAAATTTAGTACTATTAGTATTATTATTATTAATGTTATTGTTATTAATATGACGATTAAAGACAACTTTGAAACCTTTAGTGACTTTTATGTCTTCTTCTTTTTCTTCTACTAAAGTGTTAGACACAATTAAATTAGTTTAATTTCAGTTTTTCAAACATTTAATTTTAAAGCAAATTTTTGTTAAATATTATTTATATCCAACTCTATAACTCGCTTATGGTTGGTCCTACAAGAAAAATGCAAATAACTATTTTGTAGAAAATTTTATCAACTTTAATTTTGAAAAAAAGATAAAAATTGATAGGAGTAACTGTTTTCGAGATATAAGCAAAAAACCAATAAGAAAACTGTGACTGTTACTGAACAAAAATGTAATTCGGTTTTCAATGTTTGAGACGAAGACGAAACTGCAGCATTTAAAAACGACTCTGAAGACTTCAGTGACTTTTATGTCACTTCCTTTTTCTTCTAATAAAGTATTGGACCCAATAAATTAAGTGTATTTTAAATCACAAGACATTTTCTGTTAAAGCACTTTTTTTTTAAATATTAATTATTTTCAATCATATATCTCGCTTATGGTTAGTCCTACATGAAAAATGCAAATAACTATTTTGTAGGAAATTTTATCAGCTTGAATTTCAGTAAAAAGATAAAAATTGATAGGAGTAACTGTTTTCGAGATATAAGCAAGAAACCAAAAAACTGTTACCTTAATTAAGCGCTTGCATATAAGCAAATTTAGTAATATTAGTATTATTAATATTAATGTTATTGTTATTAATATGACGACTAAAAACGACTCTTAAGACTTTGGTGACTTTTATGTCTTCTCCTTTTTCCTCTACTAAAGTGTTAGTCTTAATTTAGTTTAATTTCGGTTTTTCAAACATTTTATTTTAAAGCAAATTTTTGTTAAAGATTATTTATATCCAACTCTATAACTCGCTTATGGTTGGTCCTACAAGAAAAATGCAAATAACTATTTTGTAGAATATTTTATCAGCTTTAATTTTGAAAGAAAGACAAAAATTCATAGGAGTAACTGTTTTCGAGATATAAGCAAGAAACCAAAAAACTGTTACCTTAATAATGCGCTTGCATATAAGCAGATTTAGTACTATTAGTATTATTATTATTAATGTTATTGTTATTAATATGACGACTAAAAACGATTCTGAAGACTTTGGTGACTTTTATGTCTTTTTCTTTTTTCTCTACTAAAGTGTTAGACACAATTAATTTAGTTTAATTTCAGTATTTCAAACAATTTATTTTTAAGCAAGTTTTTGTTAAATATTATTTATATCCAACTTTATAACTCGCTTATGGTTGGTCCTACAAGAAAAATGCAAATAACTATTTTGTAGGAAATGTTATCAGCTTTAATTTTGAAAGAAAGATAAAAATTGCTAGGAGTAACTGTTTTCGAGATTTAAGCAAAAAGCCAAAGTAAAAACTGTTACCGTTTCAGAACAAAAATGTAATTCAGTTTTCAATGTTTGAGACGAAGACGAAAATGCAGCATTTAAAATCGACTCTGAAGACTTCAGGGACTTATATGTCACCCCCTTTTTTTTCTAATAAAGTATTGGACCTAATAAATTAAGTGTATTTTAAATCACAAGACATTTTCTGTTAAAACACTTTTTTTTTAATATCAATTATTTTCAATCATATATCTCGCTTATGGTTAGTCTTACATGAAAAATGCAAATAACTATTTTGTAGGAAATTTTATCAGCTTTAATTTTGAAAAAAAGATAAAAATTGATAGGAGTAAGTGTTTTCGAGATATAAGCAAAAAACCAATAAAAAAACTGTGACTGTTACTGAACAAAAATGTAATTCAGTTTTCAATGTTTGAGACGAAGACGAAACTGCAGCATTTAAAAACAACTCTGAAGACTTCAGTGACTTTTATGTCACTTCCTTTTTCTTCTAATAAAGTATTGGACCCAATAGATTAAGTGTATTTTAAATCACAAGACATTTTCTGTTAAAGCACTTTTTTTTTAAATATTAATTATTTTTAATCATATATCTCGCTTATGGTTAGTCCTACATGAAAAATGCAAATAACTATTTTGTAGGAAATTTTATCAGCTTGAATTTTAGTAAAAAGAAAAAAATTGATAGGAGTAACTGTTTTCGAGATATAAGCAAGAAACCAAAACACTGTTACCTTAATTAAGCGTTTGCATATAAGCAAATTTAGTACTATTAGTATTATTATTATTAATGTTATTGTTATTAATATGACAACTAAAGACAACTCTGAAACCTTTAGTGACTTTTATGTCTTTTCCTTTTTCCTCTACTAAAGTGTTAGACACAGTTAAATTAGTTTAATTTCAGTTTTTCAAACATTTTATTTTAAAGCAAATTTTTGTTAAATATTATTTATATCCAACTCTATAACTCGCTTATGGTTGGTCCTACAAGAAAAATGCAAATAACTATTTTGTAGAATATTTTATCAGCTTTAATTTTGAAAGAAAGACAAAAATTCATAGGAGTAACTGTTTTCGAGATATAAGCAAAAAACCAAAAAACTGTTACCTTAATAAAGCGCTTGCATATAAGCAGATTTAGTACTATTAGTATTATTATTATTAATGTTATTGTTATTAATATGACGACTAAAAACGATTCTGAAGACTTTGGTGACTTTTATGTCTTTTTCTTTTTTCTCTACTAAAGTGTTAGACACAATTAATTTAGTTTAATTTCAGTATTTCAAACATTTTATTTTTAAGCAAGTTTTTGTTAAATATTATTTATATCCAACTTTATAACTCGCTTATGGTTGGTCCTACAAGAAAAATGCAAATAACTATTTTGTAGGAAATGTTATCAGCTTTAATTTTGAAAAAAAGATAAAAATTGCTAGGAGTAACTGTTTTCGAGATTTAAGCAAAAAACCAAAGTAAAAACTGTTACCGTTTCAGAACAAAAATGTAATTCATTTTTCAATGTTTGAGACGAAGACGAAAATGCAGCATTTAAAATCGACTCTGAAGACTTCAGGGACTTATATGTCACCCCCTTTTTTTTCTAATAAAGTATTGGACCTAATAAATTAAGTGTATTTTAAATCACAAGACATTTTCTGTTAAAGCACTTTTTTTTTAATATCAATTATTTTCAATCATATATCTCGCTTATGGTTAGTCTTACATGAAAAATGCAAATAACTATTTTGTAGGAAATTTTATCAGCTTTAATTTTGAAAAAAAGATAAAAATTGATAGGAGTAAGTGTTTTCGAGATATAAGCAAAAAACCAATAAGAAAACTGTGACTCTTACTGAACAAAAATGTAATTCATTTTTCAATGTTTGAGACGAAGACGAAACTGCAGCATTTAAAAACGACTCTGAAGACTTCAGTGACTTTTATGTCACTTTCTTATTCTTCTAATAAAGTATTAGACCCAATAAATTAAGTGTATTTTAAATCACAAGACATTTTCTGTTAAAGCACTTTTTTTTTAATATCAATTATTTTCAATCGTATATCTCGCTTATGGTTAGTCTTACATGAAAAATGCAAATAACTATTTTGTAGGAAATTTTACCAGCTTTAATTTTAGTAAAAAAATAAAAATTGATAGGAGTAACTGTTTTCGAGATATAAGCAAGAAACCAAAAAACTGTTACCTTAATAAAGCGCTTGCATATAAGCAAATTTAGTACTATTAGTATTATTATTATTAATGTTATTGTTATTAATATGACGACTAAAAACGACTCTGAAGACTTTGGTGACTTTTATGTCTTCTCCTTTTTCCTATACTAAAGTGTTAGACTCAATTAATTTAGTTTAATTTCGGTTTTTCAAACATTTTATTTTAAAGCAAATTTTTGTTAAATATTATTTATATCCAACTCTATAACTCGCTTATGGTTGGTCCTACAAGAAAAATGCACATAACTATTTTGTAGGAAGCTTTATCACCTTTAATTTTAAAAAAAAGATAAAGATTGATAGGAGTAACGGTTTTCGAGATATAAGCAAAAAACCAATAAGAAAACTGTAACAGTTACTAAACAAAAATGTAATTCAGTTTTCAATGTTTGAGACGAAGACGAAAATGCAGCATTTACAAACGACTCTAAAGACTTCAGTGACCTTTCTGTCACCTCTTTTTTCTTCTAATAAAGTATTGGACCCAATAAATTAAGTGTATTTTAAATCACAAGACATTTTCTGTTGAAGCACTTTTTTTTAAATTTTAATTATTTTCAAACTTATATCTCGCTTATGGTTAGTCTTACATTAAAAATGCAATTAACTATTTTGTAGGAAATTTTATCAGCTTTAATTTTAGTAAAAAGATAAAAATTGATAGGAGTAACTGTTTTCGAGATATAAGCAAGAAACCAAAAAATTGTTACCTAAATTAAGCGTTTGCATGTAAGCAAATTTAGTACTATTAGTATTATTATTATTAATGATATTGTTATTAATATGACGACTAAAAACGATTCTGAAGACTTTGGTGACTTTTATGTCTTTTTCTTTTTTCTCTACTAAAGTGTTAGACACAATTAATTTAGTTTAATTTCTGTATTTCAAACATTTAATTTTTAAGCAAGTTTTTGTTAAATATTATTTATATCCAACTTTATAACTCGCTTATGGTTGGTCCTACAAGAAAAATGCAAATAACTATTTTGTAGGAAATGTTATCAGCTTTAATTTTGAAAGAAAGATAAAAATTGCTAGGAGTAACTGTTTTCGAGATTTAAGCAAAAAACCAAAGTAAAAACTGTTACCGTTTCAGAACAAAAATATAATTCAGTTTTCAATGTTTGAGACGAAGACGAAAATGCAGCATTTAAAATCGACTCTGAAGACTTCAGGGACTTATATGTCACCCCCTTTTTTTTCTAATAAAGTATTGGACCTAATAAATTAAGTGTATTTTAAATCACAAGACATTTTCTGTTAAAGCACTTTTTTTTTAATATCAATTATTTTCAATCATATATCTCGCTTATGGTTAGTCTTACATGAAAAATGCAAATAACTATTTTGTAGGAAATTTTATCAGCTTTAATTTTGAAAAAAAGATAAAAATTGATAGGAGTAAGTGTTTTCGAGATATAAGCAAAAAACCAATAAGAAAACTGTGACTGTTACTGAACAAAAATGTAATTCAGTTTTCAATGTTTGAGACGAAGACGAAACTGCAGCATTTAAAAACGACTCTGAAGACTTCAGTGACTTTTATGTCACTTTCTTATTCTTCTAATAAAGTATTAGACCCAATAAATTAAGTGTATTTTAAATCACAAGACATTTTCTGTTAAAGCACTTTTTTTTTAATATCAATTATTTTCAATCGTATATCTCGCTTATGGTTAGTCTTACATGAAAAATGCAAATAAATATTTTGTAGGAAATTTTATCAGCTTTAATTTTAGTAAAAAGATAAAAATTGATAGGAGTAACTGTTTTCGAGATATAAGCAAGAAACCAAAAAACTGTTACCTTAATAAAGCGCTTGCATATAAGCAAATTTAGTACTATTAGTATTATTATTATTAATGTTATTGTTATTAATATGACGACTAAAAACGACTCTGAAGACTTTGGTGACTTTTATGTCTTCTCCTTTTTCCTATACTAAAGTGTTAGACTCAATTAATTTAGTTTAATTTCGGTTTTTCAAACATTTTATTTTAAAGCAAATTTTTGTTAAATATTATTTATATCCAACTCTATAACTCGCTTATGGTTGGTCCTACAAGAAAAATGCACATAACTATTTTGTAGGAAGCTTTATCACCTTTAATTTTAAAAGAAAGATAAAGATTGATAGGAGTAACTGTTTTCGAGATATAAGCAAAAAACCAATAAGAAAACTGTAACAGTTACTGAACAAAAATGTAATTCAGTTTTCAATGTTTGAGACGAAGACGAAAATGCAGCATTTACAAACGACTCTAAAGACTTCAGTGACCTTTCTGTCACCTCTTTTTTTTTCTAATAAAGTATTGGACCCAATAAATTAAGTGTATTTTAAATCACATGACATTTTCTGTTGAAGCACTTTTTTTTAAATTTTAATTATTTTCAAACTTATATCTCGCTTATGGTTAGTCTTACATTAAAAATGCAATTAACTATTTTGTAGGAAATTTTATCAGCTTTAATTTTAGTAAAAAGATAAAAATTGATAGGAGTAACTGTTTTCGAGATATAAGCAAGAAACCAAAAAATTGTTACCTGAATTAAGCGTTTGCATGTAAGCAAATTTAGTACTATTAGTATTATTATTATTAATGATATTGTTATTAATATGACGACTAAAAACGATTCTGAAGACTTTGGTGACTTTTATGTCTTTTTCTTTTTTCTCTACTAAAGTGTTAGACACAATTAAATTAGTTTAATTTCAGTTTTTCAAACATTTTATTTTAAAGCAAATTTTTGTTAAATATTATTTATATCCAACTCTATAACTCGCTTATGGTTGGTCCTACAAGAAAAATGCAAATAACTATTTTGTAGGAAATTTTATCAGCTTTGATTTTGAAAAAAAAGACAAAAATTCATAGGAGTAACTGTTTTCGAGATATAAGCAAAAAACCAATAAGAAAACTGTGACTGTTACTTAACAAAAATGTAATTCAGTTTTCAATGTTTGAGACGAAGACGAAACTGCAGCATTTAAAAACGACTCTGAAGACTTCAGTGACTTTTATGTCACTTCCTTTTTCTTCTAATAAAGTATTGGACCCAATAAATTAAGTGTATTTTAAATCACAAGACATTTTCCGTCAAAGCACTTTTTTTTTAAATATTAATTATTTTCAAACTTATATCTCGCTTATGGTTAGTCCTACATACAAAATGCAAATAACTATTTTGTAGGAAATTTTATCAGCATTAATTTTTGTTTTTGCTTATATCTCGAAAACAGTTACTCCTATCAAATTTTATCTTTCTTCCAAAATTAAAGCTGATAAAATTTCCTACAAAATCGTTATTTGCATTTTTCTTGTAGGACCAACCATAAGCGAGTTATAGAGTTGGATATAAATAATATTTAAAAAAAATTTGCTTTAAAATAAAATGTTTGAAAAACCGGAATTTAGCTAAATTAATTGTGTCTAACACTTTAGTAGAGGAAAAAGGAGAAGACATAAAAGTCACTAAATGTTTCAGAGTCGTCTTTAGTCGTCATATTATTAACAATAACATTAATAATAATAATACTAATAGTACTAAATTTGCTTATATGCAAACGCTTAATTAAGGTAACAGTTTTTTGGTTTCTTGCTTATATCTCGAAAACAGTTACTCCTATCAATTTTTATCTTTTTTTCAAAATTAAAGCTGATAAAATTTCCTACAAAATAGTTATTTGCATTTTTTTGTAAGACCAACCATAAGCGAGTTATAGAGTTGGATATAAATAATCTTAAACAAAAATTTGCTTTAAAATAAAATGTTTGTAAAACCGATATTAAACTAAATTAATTGGGTCTAACACTTTAGTAGAGAAAAAAGGAGAAGACATAAAAGTCACCAAAGTCTTCAGAGTTGTTTTTAGTACTAAATTTGCTTATATGCAAGCGCTTATTTAAGGTAACAGTTTTTTGGTTTCTTGCTTATATCTCGAAAACAGTTACTCCTATCAATTTTTATGTTTTTACTAAAATTAAAGCTGATAAAATTTCCTACAAAATAGTAATTTGCATTTTTCATGTAGAACTAACCATAAGCGGGATATAAGTTTGAAAATAATTAATATTTAAAAAAAAATGCTTTAACAGAAAATGTCTTGTGATTTAAAATACACTTAATTTATTGGGTCCAATACTTTATTAGAAGAAAAAGGAGGTGACATAAAAGTCACTGAAATCTTCAGAGTCGATTTTAAATGCTGCATTTTCGTCTTCGTCTCAAACATTGAAAACTGAATTACATTTTTGTTCAGTAACAGTTACAGTTTTCTTATTGGTTTTTTGCTTATATCTCGAAAACTGTTACTCCTATCAATTTTTATCTTTCTTTCAAAATTAAAGCTGATTAAATTTCCTACAAAATCGTTATTTGCATTTTTCTTGTAGGACCAACCATAAGCGAGTTATAGAGTTGGATATAAATAATAATTAACAAAAATTTGCTTTAAAATAAAATGTTTGAAAAACTGAAATTAAACTAATTTAATTGTGTCTAACACTTTAGTAGAGGAAAAAGAAAAAAACATAAAAGTCACTAAAGGTTTTAGAGTCGTCTTTAGTCGTCATATTAATAACAATAACATTAATAATAATACTAATAGTACTAAATTTGCTTATATGCAAACGCTTAATTAAGGTAACAGTGTTTTGGTTTCTTGCTTATATCTCGAAAACAGTTACTCTTATCAATTTTTATCATTTTACTAAAATTAAAGCTGATAAAATTTCCTACAAAATAGTTATTTGCATTTCTTTTGTAAGACCAACCATAAGCGAGTTATAGAGTTGGATATAAATAATCTTTAACAAAAATTTGCTTTAAAATAAAATGTTTGAAAAACCGAAATTAAACTAATTTAATTGAGGCTAACACTTTAGTATAGGAAAAAGAGAAGACATAAAAGTCACCAAAATCTTCAGAGTCGTTTTTAGTCGTCATATTAATAACAATAACATTAATAATAATAATACTAATAGTACTAAATTTGCTTATATGCAAACGCTTAATTAAGGTAACAGTGTTTTGGTTTCTTGCTTATATCTCGAAAACAGTTACTCTTATCAATTTTTATCATTTTACTAAAATTAAAGTTGATAAAATTTCCTACAAAATAGTTAATTGCATTTCTTTTGTAAGACCAACCATAAGCGAGTTATAGAGTTGGATATAAATAATCTTTAACAAAAATTTGCTTTAAAATAAAATGTTTGAAAAACCGAAATTAAACTAAATTAATTGAGTCTAACACTTTAGTATAGGAAAAATGAGAAGACATAAAAGTAACAAAAGTCTTCAGAGTCGTTTTTAGTCGTCATATTAATAACAATAACATTAATAATAATAATACTAATAGTACTAAATTTGCTTATATGCAAGCGCTTTATTAAGGTAACAGTTTTTTGGTTTCTTGCTTATATCTCGAAAACAGTTACTCCTATCAATTTTTATCTTTTTACTAAAATTAAAGATGATAAAATTTCCTACAAAATAGTTATTTGCATTTTTCTTGTAGGACCAAGCATAAGCGAGTTATAGAGATGGATATAAATAATATTTAACAAAAATTTGCTTTAAAATAAAATGTTTGAAATACTGAAATTTAACTAAATTAATTGTGTCTAACACTTTAGTAGAGGAAAAAGGAGAAGACATAAAAGTCACTAAAGGTTTCAAAGTTGTCTTTAATCGTCATATTAATAACAATAACATTAATAATAATAATACTAATAGTACTAAATTTGCTTATATGCATGCGATTAATTCAGCTTTAATTTTAGTAGAAAGATCAAAATTGATAGGAGTAACTGTTTTCGAGATATAAGCAAGAAACCAAAAAACTGTTACGTTAATTAAGCGCTTGCATATAAGCAAATTTAGTAGTAAAAACAACTCTGAAGACTTTGGTGACTTTATGTCTTCTTTTTCCTCTACTAAAGTGTAAGACCCAATTAATTTAGTTTAACATCGGTTTTTCAAACATTTTATTTTAAAGCAAATTTTTGTTAAAGATTATTTATATCCAACTCTATAACTCGCTTATGGTTGGTCCTACATAAAAAATGCATATTACTATTTTGTAGGAAATTTTATCAGCTTTAATTTTAGTAAAAAGATTAAAATTGATAGGAGTAACTGTTTTCGAGATATAAGCAAGAAACCAAAAAACTGTTAACTCAATTAAGCGTTTGCATATAAGCAAATTTAGTTCTATTAGTATTATTATTATTAATGTTATTGTTATTAATATGACGATTAAAGACGACTCTGAAACCTTTAGTGACTTTTATGTCTTCTTCTTTTTCCTCCACTAAAGTGTTAGACACAATTAATTTAGTTTAATTTCAGTATTTCAAACATTTTATTTTAAAGCAAATTTTTGTTAAATATTATTTATATCCATCTCTATAACTCGCTTATGCTTGGTCCTACAAGAAAAATGCAAATAACTATTTTGTAGGAAATTTTATCAGCTTTAATTTTAGTAAAAAGATAAAAATCGATAGAAGTAACTGTTTTCGAGATATAAGCAAGAAACCAAAAAACTGTTACCTTAATAAAGCGCTTGCATATAAGCAAATTTAGTACTATTAGTATTATTATTATTAATGTTATTGTTATTAAAATGACGACTAAAAACGACTCTGAAGACTTTGGTGACTTTTATGTCTTTTTCTGTTTCCTTTACTAAAGTGTTAGACACAATTAAATTAGTTTAATTTCAGTTTTTCAAACATTTTATTTTAAAGCAAATTTTTGTTAAATATTATTTATATCTATCTCTATAACTCGCTTATGCTTGGTCCTACATGAAAAATGCAAATTACTATTTTGTAGGAAATTTTATTAGCTTTAATTTTAGTAAAAAGATAAAAATTGATAGGAGTAACTGTTTTCGAGATATAAGCAAGAAACCAAAAAACTGTTACCTTAATTAAGCGATTGCATATAAGCAAATTTAGTACTAAAAACAACTCTGAAGACTTTGGTGACTTTATGTCTTCTTCTTTTTCCTCTACTAAAGTGTTAGACCCAATTAATTTAGTTTAATATCGGTTTTTCAAACATTTTATTTTAAAGCAAATTTTTGATAGAGATTATTTATATCCAACTCTATAACTCGCTTATGGTTGGTCCTACAAGAAAAATGCAAATAACGATTTTGTTGGAAATTTTATCGGCTTTAATTTTGAAAGAAAGATAAAAATTGATAGGAGTAACAGTTTTCGAGATAAAAGCAAAAAACCAATAAGAAAACTGTAACTGTTACTGAACAAAAATGTAATTCAGTTTTCAATGTTTGAGACGAAGACGAAAATGCAGCATTTAAAATCGACTCTGAAGACTTCAGTGACTTTTATGTCACCTCCTTTATATTCTAATAAAGTATTGGACCCAATAAATTAAGTGTATTTTAAATCACAAGACATTTTCTGTTAAAGCACTTTTTTTTAAATATTAGTTATTTTCAAACTTATATCTCGCTTATGGTTAGTCCTACATGAAAAATGCAAATTACTATTTTGTAGAAAATTTTATCAGCTTTAATTTTAGTAAAAAAATAAAAATTGATAGGAGTAACTGTTTTCGAGATATAAGCAAGAAACCAAAAAACTGTTAACTTAATTAAGCGTTTGCATATAAGCAAATTTAGTACTATTAGTATTATTATTATTAATGTTATTGTTATTAATATGAC
Source organism: Tribolium castaneum (assembly GCF_031307605.1). Lineage (NCBI taxonomy): Eukaryota > Metazoa > Arthropoda > Insecta > Coleoptera > Tenebrionidae > Tribolium > Tribolium castaneum. The sequence goes on along the minus strand of NC_087401.1, from coordinate 2,374,528 downwards.
GATTAAAGACGACTTTGAAACCTTTAGTGACTTTTATGTCTTCTTCTTTTTCCTCTACTAAAGTGTTAGACACAATTAATTTAGTTTAATTTCAGTATTTCAAACATTTTATTTTAAAGCAAATTTTTGTTAAATATTATTTATATCCATCTCTATAACTCGCTTATGCTTGGTCCTACAAGAAAAATGCAAATAACTATTTTGTAGGAAATTTTATCAGCTTTAATTTTAGTAAAAAGATAAAAATTGATAGGAGTAACTGTTTTCGAGATATAAGCAAGAAACCAAAAAACTGTTACCTTAATAAAGCGCTTGCATATAAGCAAATTTAGTACTATTAGTATTATTATTATTAATGTTATTGTTATTAAAATGACGACTAAAAACGACTCTGAAGACTTTGGTGACTTTTATGTCTTCTCCTTTTTCCTCTACTAAAGTGTTAGACACAATTAATTTAGTTTAATTCTAGTTTTTTAAGCATTTTATTTTAAAGCAAATTTTTGTTAAATATTATTTATATCCAACTCTATAACTCGTTTATGCTTGGTCCTACAAGAAAAATGTAAATAACTATTTTGTTGAAAATTTTATCAGCTTTAATTTTGAAAAAAAGATAAAATTTGATAGGAGTAACTGTTTTCGAGATATAAGCAAAAAACCAATAAGAAAACTGTAACTGTTACTGAACAAAAATGTAATTCAGTTTTCAATGTTTGAGACGAAGACAAAAATGCAGCATTTAAAAACGACTCTAAAGACTTCAGTGACTTTTATGTCACCTCCTTTTTCTTCTAATAAAGTATTAAACCCAATAAATTAAGTGTATTTTAAATCACAAGACATTTTCTGTTAAAACACTTTTTTTTAATTATTAATTATTTTCAAACTTATATCTCGCTTATGGTTAGTTCTACATGAAAAATGCAAATAACTATTTTGTAGGAAATTTTATCACCTTTAATTTTGGTGAAAAAGTAAAAATTGATTGGAGTAACTGTTTTCGAGATATAAGCAAAAAACAAAAAAACTGTTACCTTAATTAAGCGCTTGCATATAAACAAATTTAGTACTACTAGTATTGTTATTATAAATGTTATTGTTATTAATATGACGACTAAAGACAACTCTAAGACTTTAGTGACTTTTATGTCTCCTACTTTTTCCTCTACTAAAGTGTTAGACACAATTAATTTAGTTTAATTTCAGTTTTTCAAACATTTTATTTTAAAGCAAATATTTGTTAAATATTAAAAACTATAAAATGGCTTAGATTGCCTAAAAACACAGATCACACATGATCTTTTGCATAGAAATGAGAAAACGCTCATGTAACACACAAAATAAGCTCCATTTTTCCTTATTAAAAGTATTATTATTATTATTACTTATGTTACTATTACTATTATTATTATTATTATTATTATTATTATTATTACTATTATTTTTATTATTATTATTACTATTATTATTATTATTATTATTATTATTATTATTATTATTATTATTATTATTATTATTATTATTATTATTATTATTATTATTATTATTATTATTATTATTATTAATATAATTATTATTAAAAACCGAATATAACTTTTGTATAGTAAATGTTTTTATACCAGTTTTAAAATGAGTTATTAATTTTAGACAATTTCTTGCCTAAAAACACAGATCACAGATGATCTCTTGCATAGAAATGAGAAAACGCTCAGATAACACAAAATAAGCATCATTTTTGCTTAGAAAAACTAAGCTTTAATTTAGAAAGAAATTCATTATTATAAGTATTATTATCATTATTATTATTATTATTATTATTATTATTATTATTATTATTATTATTATTATTATTATTATTATTATTATTATTATTATTATTATTATTATTATTATTATTATTATTATTATTATTAACTTTTGTTTAGTAGATGTTTTTATACCAGTTTTAAAATGAGTTATTAATTTTAGACAATTTCTTGCCTACAAACACAGATCACAGATGATTTCTTGCATAGAAATGAAAAAACGCTCATATAACACACAAAATAAGCTTCATTTTTGCTTAGAAAACTAAGCTTACTTTTATTACTATTATTATTTTTATTATTATTATTATTAATATTATTATTATTATTACTATTATTATTATTATTATTATTATTATTATTATTATTATTATTATTGTTATTATTATTATTATTATTAAAAACTTATATTAAACAGACAGAAAACGTCGTATTCTGTCACAAAAAAACGAATTACGTTATAGACTTGACGAGAACGGCGTATCTCGGACACTTATAGGACTTTTATAAGGTCAAAAAGTATCAGTTTGGATTAAAACAAATTATTTTTGTTGAGTCTCAGTCTGAATTGTTTATCAGTTCAAACAAAAACGGCTTATTTTAGACGATCTTTTGCTTTGAACAAGAAAACTTACATCGAACAGACTAAAAACGTATTAATCTGGCCTAAAAGAGCAATTTATGTATCACTTTGGATAAAGGCAGCTATTCCTATTCGTTTCGTTGCTTAAAATAGACAAAATTGTTAATAAATCTAACAAAAACGCTGTATTCTAGCACAAAATACTAATTACATTATAGTTTCGACGAGAATAGCTTATTTGGAATGATTCTATGCTTCCAAACGAGTAAATTTTTATTAAACAGATGCCAAACATCATGTTTTGTCCTATAAAGACATTTTATATTGCAGTTTGTATTAAAACAAAATATTTTCGTTGATTCTTTGTTAGAAGCAGCAAACCTAGCATTAAAGAATCTGAAAACTTTGTATTCGGACACAAACCACCGAATTTTGTATCAGTTTAGAAAAAAACGGTTGATTTTCGACAATATTTTGCTTTGAACAAGAAAACTTATATCAAACTGACTAAAAACGTCTTATTTTAGCACAAAACAAAAGATTTGCGTTATAGTCTTAAAGCTGATTCATGCCACAGTTTGGATAAAAACCAATTATTTTTGTTAATTTATTGTTACAAACAAGAAACCTTACATCAAAGAAACTGAAAACCCCTTATTTAGGCACAGAAATTCGAATTACGTTTCAGTCTGGACAAAAACTGCTTACTTTAGACGATCCTTTGTTTTGAATACAAAAACTTACATTAAAAAGATTAAAAACGTCTTATTCTGGCTGAAAACTGCAAATTATATATTACTCTAGATAAAAGCAATTTATCCTGATTACTCCTTTACTTAGAATAGAGTAAACTTGTATAAAACTTAATGAAAACTTTAAATTTCGTCTCAAAGAAATAATTTACGTTATAGTTTTGACCAGCACTGTTTATTTCAAACGATTTTATGCCCCTAAACGAGAAAACTTTTACTAAACAGATGCCAAACGTCTTAGTTCGTTTTATATAAACGACATGTTACAGTTTAAACAAATAATTATTTTCGTTGTTGTGTCAAAATAATTTATTTCGAATGATTCAATGGAGCGAAACGAGTAAACTTTTATAGTACAGATGCAAAATACCATATTACCACATAAATCGTTATTTTAAAGCAAAGTATTAGCTTTTGCACTTGTTCAATTTTTTTTTGTCAAAACTATAACGTAATTTGTTCTTTTGAGCTTGAATATAGAGTTTTCATTACGTTTTATAGTAGTTTACTCTACTCTAAGCATAGAATCAAACAGAGTAATCCGCTTTTGTTAAAACTGATACATAATTTGCTCTTATTTTCGAGAATAAGACATTTTCAATATGTTTGATAAAATTTTTCTTGTTTATAGCAAGGAATCGTTTAAAATAAGCTGTATTTGCCTAAACTGATACGTAATTCGATATTTGTGCATGGATACGATGTTTTCAGTTTCTTTGACGTGAAATTTCTTGTTGCAAAAGGTAATAATTTGCTTTAAAACAACGCTTTATATGGTAATATGTGGTTTTGCATCTGCCCCATAAAAGTTCATTAGTTTCGAATCATAAAATCGTTTGAAATAAACAGTGCTGGTCAAAACTATAACGTAAATTATTTCTTTGAGACGAAATTTAAAGTTTTCATTAAGTTTTATACAAGTTTACTCTATTCTAAGTAAAGGAGTAATCAAGATAAATTGCTTTTATCTAGAGTAATATATAATTTGCAGTTTTCAGCCAGAATAAGACGTTTTTAATCTTTTTAATGTAAGTTTTTGTATCCAAAACAAAGGATCGTCTAAAGTAAGCAGTTTATGTCCAGACTGAAACGTAATTCGAATTTCTGTGCCTGAATAAGGGGTTTTCAGTTACTTTGATGTAAGGTTTCATGTTTGTAACAATGAATTAACGAAAATAATTGGTTTTTATCCAAACTGTGGCATGAATCGTTTTTAAAAGGCGAAATAAGATGTTTTTCCTCTGTACAGTGAAAGTTTACTCGTTTCAAAGCATAGAACCGTTTGAAATTAACAGCTCTCGTTAAGACTATAACGCAAATCTTTTGTTTTGTGCTAAAATAAGACGTTTTTAGTCAGTTTGATATAAGTTTTCTTGTTCAAAGCAAAATATTGTCGAAAATCAACCGTTTTTGTCTAAACTGATACAAAATTCGGTGGTTTGTGTCCGAATACAAAGTTTTCAGATTCTTTAATGTTAGGTTTGCTGCTTCTAACAAAGAATCAACGAAAATATTTTTTTTTAATACAAACTGCAATATAAAATGTCTTTATAGGACAAAACATGATGTTTGGCATCTGTTTAATAAAAACTTACTCGTTTGGAAGCATAGAATCATTCCAAATAAGCTATTCTCGTCGAAACTATAATGTAATTAGTATTTTGTGCTAGAATACAGCGTTTTTGTTAGATTTATTAACAATTTTGTCTATTTTAAGCAATGAAACGAATAGGATTAGCTGCCTTTATCCAAAGTGATACATAAATTGCTCTTTTATGCCAGATTAATACGTTTTTAGTCTGTTCGATGTAAGTTTTCTTGTTCAAAGCAAAAGATCGTCTAAAATAAGCCGTTTTTGTTTGAACTGATGAACAATTCAGACTGAGAGTCAACAAAAATAATTTGTTTTAATCCAAACTGATACTTTTTGACCCTATAAGAGTCCTATAAGAGTCCGAGATACGTCGTTCTCGTCAAGTCTATAACGTAATTCGTTTTTTTGTGTCAGAATACGACGTTTTCTGTCTGTTTAATATAAATTTTTAATAATAATAATAATAACAATAATAATAATAATAATAATAATAATAATAATAATAATAATAATAATAATAATAATAATAATAATAATAATAATAATAATAATAATATAATAATAGTAATAATAATAATAATAATAAAAATAATAATAGAAATAAAAGTAAGCTTAGTTTTCTAAGCAAAAATGAAGCTTATTTTGTGTGTTATATGAGCGTTTTCTCATTTCTATGCAAGAAATCATCTGTGATCTGTGTTTTTAGGCAAGAAATTGTCTAAAATTAATAACTCATTTTAAAACTGGTATAAAAACATTTACTATACAAAAGTTAATAATAATAATAATAATAATAATAATAATAATAATAGTAATAATAATAATAATAATAATAATAATAATAATAATAAAAATAATAATAATAGTAATAAAAGTAAGCTTAGTTTTCTAAGCAAAAATTAAGCTTATTTTGTGTGTTATATGAGCGTTTTCTCATTTCTATGCAAGAGATCATCTATGATCTTTGTTTTTAGGCAAGAAATTGAATAAAATTAATAACTCATTTTAAAACTGGTATAAAAACATTTACTATACAAAAGTTAATAATAATAATAATAATAGTAATAAAAGACATAATAATAATAATAATAATAATAATAATAATAATACTTATAATAATGAATTTCTTTCTAAATTAAAGCTTAGTTTTTCTAAGCAAAAATGATGCTTATTTTGTGTTATCGGAGCGTTTTCTCATTTCTATGCAAGAGATCATCTGTGATCTGTGTTTTTAGGCAAGAAATTGTCTAAAATTAAAAACTCATTTTAAAACTGGTATAAAAACATTTACTATACAAAAGTTAATAATAATAATAATAATAATAATAATAGTAATAATAATAAATATAATAGTAATAATAATAATAATAATAATAAAAATAATAATAATAGTAATAAAAGTAAGCTTAGTTTTCTAAGCAAAAATGAAGCTTATTTTGTGTGTTATATGAGCGTTTTCTCATTTCTATGCAAGAGATCATCTGTGATCTGTGTTTTTAGGCAAAAAATTGAATAAAATTAATAACTCATTTTAAAACTGGTATAAAAACATTTACTATACAAAAGTTAATAATAATAATAATAATAATAATAATAATAATAATGATAATAATACTTATAATAATGAATTTCTTTCTAAATTAAAGCTTAGTTTTTCTAAGCAAAAATGATGCTTATTTTGTGTTATCTGAGCGTTTTCTCATTTCTATGCAAGAGATCATCTGTGATCTGTGTTTTTAGGCAAGAAATTGTCTAAAATTAATAACTCATTTTAAAACTGGTATAAAAACATTTACTATACAAAAGTTATAATCGGTTTTTATTAATAATAATAATAATAATAATAATAATAATAATAATAGTAATAATAATAATAAAAATAATAGTAATAGTAATAACAATAATAAAAATAATAATAATAGTAGTAATAAAAGTAAGCTTAGTTTTCTAAGCAAAAATGAAGCTTATTTTGTGTTATATGAGCGTTTTCTCATTTCTATGCAAAAGATCATGTGTGATCTGTATTTTAAGTTGTGTCAGAATACGACGTTTTCTGTCGGTTTAATATAAGTTTTTAATAATAATAATAATAATAATAATAATAATAATAATATAAATAACAATAATAATAATAATAATAATAATAATAATAATAATAATAATAATAATAATAATAATACTTTTAATAAGGAAAAATGGAGCTTATTTTGTGTGTTACATGAGCGTTTTCTTATTTCTATGCAAAAGATCATGTGTGATCTTTGTTTTTAGGCAATCTAAGCCATTTTATAGTTTTTAATATTTAACAAAATTTGCTTTAAAATAAAATGTTTGAAAAACTGAAATTAAACTAAATTAATTGTGTCTAACACTTTAGTAGAGAAAAAAGGAGGAGACATAAAAGTCACTAAAGTCTTAGAGTTGTCTTTAGTCGTCATATTAATAACAATAACATTTATAATAACAATACTAGTAGTACTAAATTTGCTTATATGCAAGCGCTTAATTAAGGTAACAGTTTTTTTGTTTCTTGCTTATATCTCGAAAACAGTTAATTCTATCAATTTTTATCTTTTTATTAAAATTAAAGCTGATAAAATTTCCTACAAAACAGTTACTTGCATTTTCCATGTAGGACTAACCATAAGCGAGATATAAGTTTGAAAATAATTAATATTTAAAAAAAACGTGCTATAACAGAAAATGCCTTTAAAATACACTTAATTTATTGGGTCCAATACTTTATTAGAAGAAAAAGGAGGTGACATAAAAAACACTGAGGTCTTCAAAGTCGTTTTTAAATGCTGCATTTTCGTCTTCGTCTCAAACATTGAAAACTGAATTATATTTTTCTTCAGTAACTTTTACAGTTTTCACTTTGGTTTTTTGCTTATATCTCGAAAACAGTTACTCCTATAAATTTTTATCTTTCTTTCAAAATTAAAGCCGATAAAATTTTCTACAAAAGAGTTTTTAGGATTTTTTTTGTAGAACCAACCATAAGCGAGTTATAGAGTTGGATATAAATAATCTTTAACAAAAATTTGCTTTAAAATAAAATGTTTGAACAACAGAAATTAAATTAAATTAATTGAGTCTAACACTTTAGTATAGGAAAAAGGAGAAGACATAAAAGTCATCAAAGTTTTCAGAGTCGTTTTTAGTCGTCATATTAATAACAATAACATTAATAATAATAATACTAATAGTACTAAATTTGCTTATATGCAAGCGCTTTATTAAGGTAACAGTTTTTTGGTTTCTTGCTTATATCTCGAAAACAGTTAATCCTATCAATTTTTATCTTTTTACTAAAATTAAAGCTGATAAAATTTCCTACAAAACAGTTATTTGCATTTTTCTTGTAGGACCAAGCATAAGCGAGTTATAGAGATGGATATAAATAATATTTAACAAAAATTTGCTTTAAAATAAAATGTTTGAAAAACCGAAATTAAATTAAATTAATTGAGTCTAACACTTTAGTATAGGAAAAAGGAGGAGACGTAAAAGTCACCAAAGTCTTCAGAGTCGTTTTTAATCGTCATATTAATAACAATAACATTAATAATAATAATACTAATAGTACTAAATATGCTAATATGCAAACGATTAATTAAGGTAACAGTTTTTTGGTTTCTTGCTTATATCTCGAAAACAATTACTCCTATCAATTTTTATCTTTTTACTAAAATTTAAGCCGATAAAATTTCCTACAAAATGTTTATTTGCATTTTTCATGTAGGACTAACCATAAGCGAGATATAAGTTTGAAAATAATTAATATTTAAAAAAAGTGTTTTCACAGAAAATGTCTTGTGATTTAAAATACACTTAATTTAATGGGTCCAATACTTTATTAGAAGAAAAAGGAGGTGACATAAAAGTCACTGAAGTCTTCAGAGTCGTTTTTAATTGCTGCATTTTCGTCTTCGTCTCAAACATTGAAAACTGAATTTCATTTTTGTTCAGTAACAGTTACAGTTTTCTTATTGGTTTTTTGCTTATATCTCGAAAACAGTTACTCTTATCAAATTTTATCTTTCTTCCAAAATTAAAGCTGATAAAATTTCCAACAAAATAGTTATTTACATTTTTCTTGTAGGACCTAGCATAAACGAGTTATAGAGTTGGATATAAATAATATTTAACAAAAATTTGCTTTAAAATAAAATGCTTGAAAAACCGGAATTAAACTAAATTAATTGTGTCTAACACTTTAGTAGAGGAAAAAGGAGAAGACATAAAAGTCACTAAATGTTTCAGAGTCGTCTTTAGTCGTCATATTAATAACAATAACATTAATAATAATAATACTAATAGTACTAAATTTGCTTATATGCAAACGCTTAATTAAGGTAACTTAAGACTAACACTTTAGTAGAGGAAAAAGGAGAAGTCATAAAAGTCACCAAAGTCTTGAGAATCGTTTTTAGTCGTCATATTAATAACAATAACATTAATATTAATAATTCTAATATTACTAAATTTGCTTATATGCAAGCGCTTAATTAAGGTAACAGTTTTTTGGTTTCTTGCTTATATCTCGAAAACAGTTACTCTTATCAATTTTTATCTTTTTACTAAAATTAAAGCTGATAAAATTTCCTACAAAATAGTAATTTGCATTTTTCATGTAGGACTAACCATAAGCGAGACATACGTTTGAAAATAATTAATATTTAAAAAAAAAGTGCATTAACAGAAAATGTCTTGTGATTTAAAATACACTTAATTTAATGGGTCCAATACTTTATTAGAAGAAAAAGGAGGAGACATAAAAGACACTGAAGTCTTTAGAGTCGATTTTAAATGCTGCATTTTCGTCTTTGTCTCAAACATTGAAAACTGAATTACATTTTTGTTCAGTAACAGTTACAGTTTTCTTATTGGTTTTTTGCTTATATCTCGAAAACAGTTACTCCTATCAATTTTTATCTTTCTTTCAAAATTAAAGCTGATAAAATTTTCTACAAAATAGTTATTCACATTTTTTTTGTAGGACCAACCATAAGCGAGTTATAGAGTTGGATATAAATAATCTTTAACAAAAATTTGCTTTAAAATAAAATGTTTGAAAAACCGAAATTAAACTAAATTAATTGTGTCTAACACTTCAGTAGAGGAAAAAGAAGAAGACATAAAAGTCACCAAAGTCTTCAGAGTTGTTTTTAGTACTAAATTTGCTTATATGCAAGCCCCTAATTAAGGTAACAGTTTATTGGTTTCTTGCTTATATCTCGAAAACAGTTACTTCTATCAATTTTTATCTTTTCACTAAAATTAAAGCTGATAAAATTTCCTACAAAATAGTTATTTGCATTTTTCATGTAGGACTAACCATAAGCGAGATATAAGTTTGAAAGTAATTTATATTTAAAAAAAAATGTGCATTAACAGAAAATGTCTTGTGATTTAAAATACACTTAATTTAATGGGTCCAATACTTTATTAGAAGAAAAAGGAGGAGACATAAAAGACACTGAAGTCTTTAGAGTCGATTATAAATGCTGCATTTTCGTCTTTGTCTCAAACATTGAAAACTGAATTACATTTTTGTTCAGTAACAGTTACAGTTTTCTTATTGGTTTTTTGCTTATATCTCGAAAACAGTTACTCCTATCAATTTTTATCTTTCTTTCAAAATTAAAGCTGATAAAATTTTCTACAAAATAGTTATTCACATTTTTTTTGTAGGACCAACCATAAGCGAGTTATAGAGTTGGATATAAATAATCTTTAACAAAAATTTGCTTTAAAATAAAATGTTTGAAAAACCGAAATTAAACTAAATTAATTGTGTCTAACACTTCAGTAGAGGAAAAAGAAGAAGACATAAAAGTCACCAAAGTCTTCAGAGTTGTTTTTAGTACTAAATTTGCTTATATGCAAGCCCCTAATTAAGGTAACAGTTTATTGGTTTCTTGCTTATATCTCGAAAACAGTTACTTCTATCAATTTTTATCTTTTCACTAAAATTAAAGCTGATAAAATTTCCTACAAAATAGTTATTTGCATTTTTCATGTAGGACTAACCATAAGCGAGATATAAGTTTGAAAGTAATTAATATTTAAAAAAAAATGTGCATTAACAGAAAATGTCTTGTGATTTAAAATACACTTAATTTATTGGGTCCAATACTTTATTAGAAGAAAAAGGAGGTGACAGAAAGGTCACTGAAGTCTTCAGAGTCGATTTTAAATGCTGCATTTTCGTCTTTGTCTCAAACATTGAAACTGAATTACATTTTTGTTCAGTAACAGTTACAGTTTTCTTATTGGTTTTTTGCTTATATCTCGAAAACAGTTACTCTTATCAATTTTTATCTCTCTTTCAAAATTAATGCTGATAAAATTTTCTACAAAATAGTTATTCGCATTTTTTTTGTAGGACCAACCATAAGCGAGTTATAGAGTTGGATATAAATAATCTTTAACAAAAATTTGCTTTAAAATAAAATGTTTGAAAAACCGAAATTAAACTAAATTAATTGTGTCTAACACTTCAGTAGAGGAAAAAGAAGAAGACATAAAAGTCACCAAAGTCTTCAGAGTTGTTTTTAGTACTAAATTTGCTTATATGCAAGCCCCTAATTAAGGTAACAGTTTATTGGTTTCTTGCTTATATCTCGAAAACAGTTACTTCTATCAATTTTTATCTTTTCACTAAAATTAAAGCTGATAAAATTTCCTACAAAATAGTTATTTGCATTTTTCATGTAGGACTAACCATAAGCGAGATATAAGTTTGAAAGTAATTAATATTTAAAAAAAAATGTGCATTAACAGAAAATGTCTTGTGATTTAAAATACACTTAATTTATTGGGTCCAATACTTTATTAGAAGAAAAAGGAGGTGACAGAAAGGTCACTGAAGTCTTCAGAGTCGATTTTAAATGCTGCATTTTCGTCTTTGTCTCAAACATTGAAACTGAATTACATTTTTGTGCAGTAACAGTTACAGTTTTCTTATTGGTTTTTTGCTTATATCTCGAAAACAGTTACTCTTATCAATTTTTATCTCTCTTTCAAAATTAATGCTGATAAAATTTTCTACAAAATAGTTATTCGCATTTTTTTTGTAGGACCAACCATAAGCGAGTTATAGAGTTGGATATAAATAATCTTTAACAAAAATTTGCTTTAAAATAAAATGTTTGAAAAACCGAAATTAAACTAAATTAATTGTGTCCAACACTTTAGTAGAGGAAAAAGAAGAAGACATAAAAGTCACCAAAGTCTTCAGAGTTGTTTTTAGTACTAAATTTGCTTATATGCAAGCCCTTAATTAAGGTAACAGTTTTTTGGTTTCTTGCTTATATCTCGAAAACAGTTACTCCTATCAATTTTTATCTTTTAACTAAAATTAAAGCTGACAAAGTTTCCTACAAAATAGTTATTTGCATTTTTCATGTAGGACTAACCATAAGCGAGATATAAGTTTGATAATAATTAATATTTAAAAAAAAAGTGCTTTAACAGAAAATGCCTTGTGATTTAAAATACACTTAATTTATTGGGTCCAATACTTTATTAGAAGAAAAAGGAGGTGACATAAAAGTCACCAAAGTCTTCAGAGTTGTTTTTAGTACTAAATTTGCTTATATGCAAGCCCCTAATTAAGGTAACAGTTTATTGGTTTCTTGCTTATATCTCGAAAACAGTTACTTCTATCAATTTTTATCTTTCTTTCAAAATTAAAGCTGATAAAATTTCCTACAAAATAGTTATTTGCATTTTTCTTGTTGGACCAACCATAAGCGAGTTATAGAGTTGGATATAAATAATCTTTAACAAAAATTTGCTTTAAAATAAAATGTTTGAAAAACCGAAATTAAACTAAATTAATTGTGTCCAACACTTTAGTAGAGGAAAAAGAAGAAGACATAAAAGTCACCAAAGTCTTCAGAGTTGTTTTTAGTACTAAATTTGCTTATATGCAAGCCCTTAATTAAGGTAACAGTTTTTTGGTTTCTTGCTTATATCTCGAAAACAGTTACTCCTATCAATTTTTATCTTTTTACTAAAATTAAAGCTGACAAAATTTCCTACAAAATAGTTATTTGCATTTTTCATGTAGGACTAACCATAAGCGAGATGTAACTTTAAAAGTAATTAATATTTAAAAAAAAAGTGCTTTAACAGAAAATGTCTTGTGATTTAAAATACACTTAATTTGTTGGGTCCAATACTTTATTAGAAGAAAAAGGAGGTGACATAAAAGACACTGAAGTCTTCAGAGTCGTTTTTAAATGCTGCATTTTTGTCTTCGTCTTAAACATTGAAAACTGAAATACATTTTTGTTCAGTAACAATTACAGTTTTCTTATTGGTTTTTTGCTTATATCTCGAAAACAGTTACTCCTATCAAATTTTATCTTTTTTCCGAAATTAAAGCTGATGAAATTTCCAACAAAATAGTTATATACATTTTTCTTGTAGGACCAAGCATAAACGAGTTATAGAGTTGGATATGAATAATATTTAACAAAAATTTGCTTTAAAATAAAATGCTTGAAAAACCGGAATTAAACTAAATTAATTGTGTCTAACACTTTAGTAGAGGAAAAAGGAGAAGACATAAAAGTCACTAAATGTTTCAGAGTCGTCTTTAGTCGTCATATTAATAACAATAACATTAATAATAATAATACTAATAGTACTAAATTTGCTTACATGCAAACGCTTAATTAAGGTAACAGTTTTTTTGTTTTTTGCTTATATCTCGAAAACAGTTACTTATATCAATTTTCATCTTTTTACTAAAATTAAAGCTGATAAAATTTCCTACAAAATAGTTATTTGCATTTTTCATGTAAGACTAACCATAAGCGAGATATAAGTTAAAAAATTATTAATATTTAAAAAAAAAGTGCTTTAACAGAAAATGTCTTGTGATTTAAAATACACTTAATTTATTGGGTCCAATACTTTATTAGAAGAAAAAGGAGGTGTCATAAAAGTTGCTGAAGTCTTCAGAGTCGTTTTAAAATGCTGCATTTCGTCTTCGTCTCAAACATTGACAACTGAATTACATTTTTGTTCAGTAACAGTTACAGTTTTCTTATTGGTTTTTTGCTTGTATCTCGAAAACAGTTACACCTATCAAATTTTATCTTTTTTCCGAAATTAAAGCTGATAAAATTTCCAACAAAATAGTTATATACATTTTTCTTGTAGGACCAAGCATAAACGAGTTGTAGAGTTGGATATGAATAATATTTAACAAAAATTTGCTTTAAAATAAAATGCTTGAAAAACCGGAATTAAACTAAATTAATTGTGTCTAACACTTTAGTAGAGGAAAAAGGAGAAGACATAAAAGTCACTAAATGTTTCAGAGTCGTCTTTAGTCGTCATACTAATAACAATAACATTAATAATAATAATACTAATAGTACTAAATTTGCTTATATGCAAACGCTTAATTAAGTTTGAAAATAATTAATATTTAAAAAAAAGTGCTGTAACAGAAAATGTTTTGTGATTTAAAATACACTTAATTTATTAGGTCCAATACTTTATTAGAAGAAAAAGGAGGTGACATATAAGTCACTGAAGTCTTCAGAGTCGATTTTAAATGCTGCATTTTCGTCTTCGTCTCAAACATTGAAAACTGAATTACATTTTTGTTCAGTAACAGTTACAGTTTTCTTATTGGTTTTTTGATTTTTGTTCAGTAACAGTTACAGTTTTCTTATTGGTTTTTTGCTTATATCTCGAAAACTGTTACTCCTATCAAATTTTATCTTTCTTTCAAAATTAAAGCTGATAAAATTTCCAACAAAATAGTTATTTACATTTTTCTTGTAGGACCAAGCATAAACGAGTTATAGAGTTGTATATTAATAATATTTAACAAAAATTTGCTTTAAAATAAAATGCTTGAAAAACCGGAATTAAACTAAATTAATTGTGTCTAACACTTTAGTAGAGGAAAAAGGAGAAGACATAAAAGTCACTAAATGTTTCAGAGTCGTCTTTAGTCGTCATCTTAATAACAATAACATTAATAATAATAATAATACTAATAGTACTAAATTTGCTTATATGCAAACGCTTAATTAAGGTAACAGTTTTTTGGTTTCTTGCTTATATCTCAAAAACAGTTACTCCTATCAATTTTTATCTTTTTTTCAAAATTAAAGCTGATAAAATTTCCTATAAAATAGTTATTTGCATTTTTTTGTAGGACCAACCATAAGCGAGTTATAGAGTTGGATATAAATAATCTTTAACAAAAATTTGCTTTAAAATAAAATGTTTGAAAAACCGAAATTAAACTAAATTAATTGTGTCTAACACTTTAGTAGAGGAAAAAGGAGGAGACATAAAAGTCACTAAAGTCTTCAGAATCGTCTTTAATCGTCATATTAATAACAATAACATTAATAATAACAATACTATTAGTACTAAATTTGCTTATATGCAAGCGCTTAATTAAGGTAACAGTTTTTTTTGTTGTTTGCTTATATCTCGAAAACAGTTACTCCTATCAATTTTTAACTTTTCACCAAAATTAAAGCTGATAAAATTTCCTTCAAAATCGTTATTTGCATTTTTCATGTAGAACTAACCATAAGCAAGATATAAGTTTGAAAATAATTAATAATTAAAAAAAATGTGCTTTAACAGAAAATGTCTTGTGATTTAAAATACACTTAATTTATTGGTTCCAATACTTAATTAGAAGAAAAAGGAGGTGACAGTAAATGCTGCATTTTCGTCTTCGTCTCAAACATTAAATACTGAATTACATTTTTGTTTAGTAACTGTTACAGTTTTCACTTTGGTTTTTTGCTTATATCTCGAAAACAGTTACTCCTATCAATTTTTATCTTTCCTTCAAAATTAAAGCTGATAAAATTTTTTACAAAATAGTTTTTTGCATTTTTTTGTAGGACCAACTATAAGCGAGTTATAGAGTTGGATATAAATAATCTTTAACAAAAATTTGATATAAAATAAAATGTTTTAAAAACCGAAATTAAACTAAATTAATATTAAAATAATTATTAATATTATTATTATTAAAAACCGACTATAACTTTTGTATAGTAAATGTTTTTATACCAGTTTTAAAATGAGTTTTTAATTTTAGACAATTTCTTGCCTAAAAACACAGATCACAGATGATCTCTTGAATCGAAATGAGAAAACGCTCAGATAACACAAAATAAGCTTCATTTTTCCTTAGAAAAACTAAGCTTTAATTTAGAAAGAAATTCATTATTATAAGTATTATTATTATTATTATTATTATTATTATTATTGTTACTTTTATTACTATTATTATTATTATTATTATTATTAAAAACCGATTATAACTTTTGTATAGTAAATGTTTTTTTTTAAATCACAAGGCATTTTTTCTTAAAGCACTTTTTTTTTAAATATTAATTATTATCACACTTATATCTCGCTTATGGTTAGTCCTACATGTAAAATGCAAATAACTATTTTGTAGGAAATTTTATCAGCTTTAGTTTTAGTAAAAAGATAAAAATTGATAGGAGTAACTGTTTTCGAGATATAAGCAAGAAACCAAAAAACTGTTACCTTAATTAAGCGCTTGCATATAAGCAAATATTGTACTATTAGGATTATTATTATTAATGTTATTGTTATTAATATGACGACTAAAGGCGACTCTGAAACCTTTAGTGACTTTTATGTCTTTTCTTTTTTCCTCTACTAAAGTGTTAGACACAATTAATTTAGTTTAATTTCGGTTTTTCAAACACTTAATTTTAAAGCAAATTTTTGTTAAAGATTATTTATATCTAACTCTTTAACTCGCTTACGGTAGGTCTTACAAAAGAAATGCATTTAACTATTTTGTAGGAAATTTTATCAGCTTTAATTTTGAAAAAAAGATAAAAATTGATAGGAGTAACTGTTTTCGAGATATAAGCAAGAAACCAAAAAACTGTTACCTTAATTAAGCGTTTGCATATAAGCTAATTTAGTACTAATAGTATTATTATTATTAATGTTATTGTTAATAATATGACGACTAAAGACGACTCTGAAACATTTAGTGACTTTTATGTCTTCTACTTTTTCCTCTACTAAAGTGTTAGACCCAATTAATTTAGTTTAATATCGGTTTTTCAAACATTTTATTTTAAAGCAAATTTTTGTTAAAGATTATTTATATCCAACTCTATAACTCGCTTATGGTTGGTTCTACAAGAAAAATGCAAGTAACGATTTTGTAGGAAATTTTATCAGCTTTAATTTTGAAAGAAAGATAAAAGCTGATAGGAGTAACAGTTTTCGAGATATAAGCAAAAAATCAATAAGAAAACTGTAACTGTTACTGAACAAAAATGTAATTCAGTTTTCAATGTTTGAGACGAAGACGAAAATGCAGCATTTAAAATCGACTCTGAAGACTTCAGTGACTTTTATGTCACCTCCTTTTTCTTCTAATAAAGTATTGGACCCAATAAATTAAGTGTATTTTAAATCACAAGACATTTTCAGTTAAAACACTTTTTTTTAAATATTAGTTATTTTCAAACTTATATCTCGCTTATGGTTAGTCCTACATAAAAAATGCAAATTACTATTTTGTAGGAAATTTTATCAGCATTAATTTTAGTAAAAAGATAAAAATTGATAGAAGTAACTGTTTTCGAGATATAAGCAAGAAACCAAAAAACTGTTAACTTAATTAAGCGTTTGCATATAAGCAAATTTAGTACTATTAGTATTATTATTATTTATGTTATTGTTATTAACATGACGATTAAAGACGACTCTAAAACCTTTAGTGACTTTTATGTCTTCTTCTTTTTCCTCTACTAAAGTGTTAGACTCAATTAATTTAGTTTAATTTCGGTTTTTCAAACATTTTATTTTAAAGCAAATTTTTGTTGAAGATTATTTATATCCAACTCTATAACTCGCTTATGGTTTGTCTTACAAAAGAAATGCAAACAACTATTTTGTAGGAAATTTTATCAGCTTTAATGTTAGTAAAAAGATAAAAATTTATAGGAGTAACTGTTTTCGAGATATAAGCAAGAAACCAAAACACTGTTATCTTAATTAAGCGTTTGCATGTAAGCAAATTTAGTACTATTAGTATTATTATCATTAATGTTATTGTTATTAATATGACGACTAAAGACGACTCTGAAACCTTTAGTGACTTTTATGTCATTTTCTTTTTCCTCTACTAAAGTGTTAGACACAATTAAATTAGTTTAATTTCAGTTTTTCAAACATTTTATTTTAAAGCAAATTTTTGTTAAATATTATTTATATCCAACTCTATAACTCGCTTATGGTTGGTCCTACAAGAAAAATGCAAATAACGATTTTGTAGGAAATTTTATCAGCTTTAATTTTGGAATAAAGATAAAATTTGATAGGAGTAACTGTTTTCAAGATATAAGCAAGAAACCAAAAAACTGTTAACTTAATTAAGCGTTTGCATATAAGCAAATTTAGTACTATTAGTATTATTATCCTTAATGTTATTGTTATTAATATGACGACTAAAGACGACTCTGAAACCTTTAGTGACTTTTATGTCTTTTTCTTTTTCCTCTACTAAAGTGTTAGACACAATTAAATTAGTTTAATTTCAGTTTTTCAAACATTTTATTTTAAAGCAAATTTTTGTTAAATATTATTTATATCCAAATCTATAACTCGCTTATGGTTGGTCCTACAAGAAAAATGGAAATAACGATTTTGTAGGAAATTTTATCAGCTTTAATTTTGAAATAAAGATAAAATTTGATAGGAGTAACTGTTTTCGAGATATAAGCAAGAAACCAAAAAACTGTTACCTTAATTAAGCGTTTGCATATAAGCTAATTTAGTACTAATAGTATTATTATTATTAATGTTATTGTTAATAATATGACGACTAAAGACGACTCTGAAACATTTAGTGACTTTTATGTCTTCTACTTTTTCCTCTACTAAAGTGTTAGACCCAATTAATTTAGTTTAATATCGGTTTTTCAAACATTTTATTTTAAAGCAAATTTTTGTTAAAGATTATTTATATCCAACTCTATAACTCGCTTATGGTTGGTCCTACAAGAAAAATGCAAGTAACGATTTTGTAGGAAATTTTATCATCTTTAATTTTGAAAGAAATTTAAAAACTGATAGGAGTAACAGTTTTCGAGATATAAGCAAAAAATCAATAAGAAAACTGTAACTGTTACTGAACAAAAATGTAATTCAGTTTTCAATGTTTGAGACGAAGACGAAAATGCAGCATTTAAAATCGACTCTGAAGACTTCAGTGACTTTTATGTCACCTCCTTTTTCTTCTAATAAAGTATTGGACCCAATAAATTAAGTGTATTTTAAATCACAAGACATTTTCTGTTAAAACACTTTTTTTTAAATATTAAGTTTCAAACTTATATCTCGCTTATGGTTAGTCCTACATAAAAAATGCAAACTACTATTTTGAAGGAAATTTTATCAGCATTAATTTTAGTAAAAAGATAAAAATTGATAGAAGTAACTGTTTTCGAGATATAAGCAAGAAACCAAAAAACTGTTAACTTAATTAAGCGTTTGCATATAAGCAAATTTAGTACTATTAGTATTATTATTATTTATGTTATTGTTATTAATATGACGATTAAAGACGACTCTGAAACCTTTAGTGACTTTTATGTCTTCTTCTTTTTCCTCTACTAAAGTGTTAGACACAATTAATTTAGTTTAATTTCGGTATTTCAAACATTTTATTTTAAAGCAAATTTTTGTTAAATATTATTTATATCCATCTCTATAACTCGCTTATGCTTGGTCCTACAAGAAAAATGCAAATAACTATTTTGTAGGAAATTTTATCAGCTTTAATTTTAGTAAAAAGATAAAAATTGATAGGAGTAACTGTTTTCGAGATATAAGCAAAAAACCAAAAAACTGTTACCTTAATAAAGCGCTTGCATATAAGCAAATTTAGTACTATTAGTATTATTATTATTAATGTTATTGTTAATAATATGACGACTAAAGACGACTCTGAAACATTTAGTGACTTTTATGTCTTCTACTTTTTCCTCTACTAAAGTGTTAGACCCAATTAATTTAGTTTAATATCGGTTTTTCAAACATTTTATTTTAAAGCAAATTTTTGTTAAAGATTATTTATATCCAACTCTATAACTCGCTTATGGTTGGTTCTACAAGAAAAATGCAAGTAACGATTTTGTAGGAAATTTTATCAGCTTTAATTTTGAAAGAAAGATAAAAGCTGATAGGAGTAACAGTTTTCGAGATATAAGCAAAAAATCAATAAGAAAACTGTAACTGTTACTGAACAAAAATGTAATTCAGTTTTCAATGTTTGAGACGAAGACGAAAATGCAGCATTTAAAATCGACTCTGAAGACTTCAGTGACTTTTATGTCACCTCCTTTTTCTTCTAATAAAGTATTGGACCCAATAAATTAAGTGTATTTTAAATCACAAGACATTTTCAGTTAAAACACTTTTTTTTAAATATTAGTTATTTTCAAACTTATATCTCGCTTATGGTTAGTCCTACATGAAAAATGCAAATTACTATTTTGTAGGAAATTTTATCAGCTTTAATTTTAGTAGAAAGATAAAAATTGATAGGAGTAACTGTTTTCGAGATATAAGCAAGAAACCAAAAAACTGTTACGTTAATTAAGCGCTTGCATATAAGCAAATTTAGTACTAAAAACAACTCTGAAGACTTTGGTGACTTTATGTCTTCTTTTTCCTCTACTAAAGTGTAAGACCCAATTAATTTAGTTTAATATCGGTTTTTCAAACATTTTATTTTAAAGCAAATTTTTGTTAAAGATTATTTATATCCAACTCTATAACTCGCTTATGGTTGGTCCTACAAGAAAAATGCAAATAACGATTTTGTAGGAAATTTTATCAGCTTTAATTTTAGTAAAAAGATAAAAATTGATAGGAGTAACTGTTTTCGAGAAATAAGCAAGAAACCAAAAAACTGTTACCTTAATAAAGCGCTTGCATATAAGCAAATTTAGTACTATTAGTATTATTATTATTAATGTTATTGTTATTAAAATGACGACTAAAAACGACTCTGAAACCTTTAGTGACTTTTATGTCTTCTTCTTTTTTCTCTACTAAAGTGTTAGACACAATTAATTTAGTTTAATTTCAGTATTTCAAACATTTTATTTTAAAGCAAATTTTTGTTAAATATTATTTATATCCATCTCTATAACTCGCTTATGTTTGGTCCTACAAGAAAAATGCAAATAACTATTTTGTAGGAAATTTTATCAGCTTTAATTTTAGTAAAAAGATAAAAATTGATAGGAGTAACTGTTTTCGAGATATAAGCAAGAAACCAAAAAACTGTTAACTTAATTAAGCGTTTGCATATAAGCAAATTTAGTACTATTAGTATTATTATTATTAATGTTATTGTTATTAATATGACGATTAAAGACGACTCTGAAACCTTTAGTGACTTTTATGTCTTCTTCTTTTTTCTCTACTAAAGTGTTAGACACAATTAATTTAGTTTAATTTCAGTATTTCAAACATTTTATTTTAAAGCAAATTTTTGTTAAATATTATTTATATCCATCTCTATAACTCGCTTATGCTTGGTCCTACAAGAAAAATGCAAATAACTATTTTGTAGGAAATTTTATCAGCTTTAATTTTAGTAAAAAGATAAAAATTGATAGGAGTAACTGTTTTCGAGAAATAAGCAAGAAACCAAAAAACTGTTACCTTAATAAAGCGCTTGCATATAAGCAAATTTAGTACTATTAGTATTATTATTATTAATGTTATTGTTATTAAAATGACGACTAAAAACGACTCTGAAGACTTTGGTGACTTTTATGTCTTCTCCTTTTTCCTATACTAAAGTGTTAGTCTTAATTTAGTTTAATTTCGGTTTTTCAAACATTTTATTTTAAAGCAAATTTTTGTTAAAGATTATTTATATCCAACTCTATAACTCGCTTATGGTTGGTCCTACAAAAAAACGCAAATAACTATTTTGTAGGAAACTTTATCAGCTTTAATTTTGAAAAAAAGATAAAAATTGATAGGAGTAACTGTTTTCGATATATAAGCAAGAAACCAAAAAACTGTTACCTTAATTAAGCGTTTGCATATAAGCAAATTTAGTACTATTAGTATTATTATTATTAATGTTATTGTTATTAATATGACGACTAAAGACGACTCTGAAACATTTAGTGACTTTTATGTCTTCTCCTTTTTCCTCTACTAAAGTGTTAGACACAATTAATTTAGTTTAATTCCGGTTTTTCAAGCATTTTATTTAAAGCAAATTTTTGTTAAATATTATTTATATCCATCTCTATAACTCGCTTATGCTTGGTCCTACAAGAAAAATGCAAATAACTATTTTGTAGGAAATTTTATCAGCTTTAATTTTAGTAAAAAGATAAAAATTGATAGGAGTAACTGTTTTCGAGAAATAAGCAAGAAACCAAAAAACTGTTACCTTAATAAAGCGCTTGCATATAAGCAAATTTAGTACTATTAGTATTATTATTATTAATGTTATTGTTATTAAAATGACGACTAAAAACGACTCTGAAGACTTTGGTGACTTTTATGTCTTCTCCTTTTTCCTATACTAAAGTGTTAGTCTTAATTTAGTTTAATTTCGGTTTTTCAAACATTTTATTTTAAAGCAAATTTTTGTTAAAGATTATTTATATCCAACTCTATAACTCGCTTATGGTTGGTCCTACAAAAAAACGCAAATAACTATTTTGTAGGAAACTTTATCAGCTTTAATTTTGAAAAAAAGATAAAAATTGATAGGAGTAACTGTTTTCGATATATAAGCAAGAAACCAAAAAACTGTTACCTTAATTAAGCGTTTGCATATAAGCAAATTTAGTACTATTAGTATTATTATTATTAATGTTATTGTTATTAATATGACGACTAAAGACGACTCTGAAACATTTAGTGACTTTTATGTCTTCTCCTTTTTCCTCTACTAAAGTGTTAGACACAATTAATTTAGTTTAATTCCGGTTTTTCAAGCATTTTATTTAAAGCAAATTTTTGTTAAATATTATTTATATCCAACTCTATAACTCGTTTATGCTTGGTCCTACAAGAAAAATGTAAATTACTATTTTGTTGGAAATTTTATCAGCTTTAATTTTGAAAGAAAGATAAAATTTGATAGGAGTAACTGTTTTCGAGATATAAGCAAAAAACCAATAAGAAAACTGTAACTGTTACTGAACAAAAATGTAATTCAGTTTTCAATGTTTGAGACGAAGACAAAAATGCAGCATTTAAAAACGACTCTGAAGACTTCAGTGACTTTTATGTCACCTCCTTTTTCTTCTAATAAAGTATTGAACCCAATAAATTAAGTGTAATTTAAATCACAAGACATTTTCTGTTAAAACACTTTTTTTTAATTATTAATTATTTTCAAACTTATATCTCGCTTATGGTTAGTTCTACATGAAAAATGCAAATAACTATTTTGTAGGAAATTTTATCACCTTTAATTTTAGTGAAAAAGTAAAAATTGATAGGAGTAACTGTTTTCGAGATATAAGCAAAAAACAAAAAAACTGTTACCTTAATTAAGCGCTTGCATATAAGCAAATTTAGTACTACTAGTATTGTTATTATAAATGTTATTGTTATTAATATGACGACTAAAGACAACTCTAAGGCTTTAGTGACTTTTATGTCTCCTCCTTTTTTCTCTACTAAAGTGTTAGACACACTTAATTTAGTTTAATTTCAGTTTTTCAAACATTTTATTTTAATGCAAATTTTTGTTAAATATTAAAAACTATTAAATGGCTTAGATTGCCTAAAAACACAGATCACACATGATCTTTTGCATAGAAATGAGAAAACGCTCATGTAACACACAAAATAAGCTCCATTTTTCCTTATTAAAAGTATTATTATTATTATTACTTTTGTTACTATTACTATTATTATTATTATTATTATTATTATTATTATTATTATTATTATTAGTATTATTATTATTATTAACTTTTGTATAGTAAATGTTTTTATACCAGTTTTAAAATGAGTTATTAATTTTAGCCAATTTCTTGCCTAAAAACTATCAAATGGCTTAGATTGCCTAAAAACACAGATCACACATGATCTTTTGCATAGAAATGAGAAAAGCTCATATAACACAAAATAAGTTTCATTTTTGCTTAGAAAACTAAGCTTACTTTTATTACTACTATTATTATTATTTTTATTATTATTATTATTATTACTATTATTTTTATTATTATTACTATTATTATTATTATTATTATTATTATTATTATTATTAATATTATTATTATTAAAAACCGATTATAACTGTTGGACATCTAAGTTTCACGAGTCGCGTTTCGTTTCCGTGTGAACAGGAGTTTTGTTTATAAGAGTGTGCCGTGTATATTTTATCAATTCCGTCATTTTGTATTTCGATTTACTTTCATATTAAATATAGTTTTATTAGAAGTCTCAAGTATCTTATCCCGAAGTTCCAACAGGTTATGGGCCCAGGAACGCCAGGAACGCCAGAAACGCATGTGCTTGTAATTCGGGTTTGATACGTGATTGAAAGTGAATTAACTATCATGTCGGGAAACTCTAGTGTATCGCGAATTGAACTTTTAAACAAAGAAAACTATGATACGTGGAAAATACAGATGCAAGCTGTATTAATCAAGTGTGATTTATGGGACTACACGAACGGCGTCAAAGTGAAACCTGAGCCGGGTGAAGACAATCAAAATGTAGCCGACATAAACGAGTGGATCAAAAATGATCAAAAAGCAAAATCTGAAATGATCTTGTCGATCAGCTCAACCGAACTGCGACAAATCAAAAATTGTGTAACGTCACGGGAAATGTGGTGTAAACTAGAAGAGTGTTATCAGTCAAAAGGACCTGCGAGAAAGGCAACATTAATGAAGAATCTTATTTTGTGCAAGATGTCTGATAGTGACAACGTGCGCTCACATCTTATCAATTTTTTCGCCTCCGTTGACAAGCTAGTAGAGATGAATGTTGACATTAATCCTGATCTACTTGCGATACTGATGCTACACAGTTTACCACCAAACTTCGATAATTTCAGATGTGCAATAGAATCTCGTGATAATTTGCCCACACCAGAAGCCCTGAGAATAAAAATCATTGAAGAAAGTGACGCGCGAAAAGGCAACTCACGTGAAAATTCGTCAGGAGCAATGATTGCAAATAAAAGTGGACAAAGGGAGTACAAGAAAAAACTCACGTGCAATAAGGTATACAACAGAAAACACAGCAAAACCACAGAAATACGATGCTTCAAATGCAACAAAATTGGTCATCGAGTGGCAGATTGCAGAAATAAAAGTAAATACGACACTAAAGAGTGTGCGAAAAATGTGTGTTTGGAAATTTCATCCAAATTCACGAGTCGATCTGACGATTGGTGCTTGGACAGTGGTGCGACGACACATATGTGTAATAAATCGGGACAGTTTCAAGAAATCAGTTGTGTAAAACAAGGTACTTTGAATCTCGCGAACAATTCTTCGACGGTAACCACGGGTGAAGGTACTGTTCAGTTTTTCGCGAACGTGTACGGTGAAAAAACTCACGTTACGTTAAATAACACGTTAAAAGTGCCAGACTTGAGATCAAATCTCATGTTTGTGAGTAAAATTACCGATCGAGGATTCGAGGTTTGTTTTAGCCGTAACAAAGCGGTAATTACTGACTCAAAAG
Source organism: Tribolium castaneum (assembly GCF_031307605.1). Lineage (NCBI taxonomy): Eukaryota > Metazoa > Arthropoda > Insecta > Coleoptera > Tenebrionidae > Tribolium > Tribolium castaneum. Next base: position 2,349,037 of record NC_087401.1, on the reverse strand, counting down.
GAGAGGTTTATTTGTGTGCTGATCGTGTTGGTGATCTTTACTACATACGTGGTGCATCAAACGACGCACGAGCTGCATGTACCATGCAGAAAAGTCAAAAAGTCTCAACCAAGTTACTACATCGCAGATTGGGACATCCCAACATGACATATGTCACTAGTGCCATACGAAATGGATACTTGAAGGGAGTCGAGATGAAAAATCGAGAAGATTTTGAATGTTCTGTTTGTGTGAAAGGAAAAATGGCTAGAACACCATTCCCGAAAAAGTCTAACCGAAAAACCAGTACCCTGGAGCTGATACATTCGGACGTTTGTGGACCAATGAGGACCCAATCCCTGGGGGGAGCCAAATATTATGTAGAGTTCATTGATGACGCTACGAGATGGTGCGAGGTCAGATTTTTGAGAAATAAATCTGACGTATTCAAGGCGACAGCAGATTATATCAATCTCATCGAGAATCAAATCGGAAAATCCGTAAAGTGCCTTCAATCCGACAATGGAACAGAATACACGAACAAAGAACTTGATGAATATTTGAAGAAAAGAGGCATTTCGAGAAGATTGACAGCACCTTATAATCCTGAACAGAATGGAGTTTCGGAGAGGAAAGACAGGACCCTTTTGGACACTGCACGATGTCTTCTTATGGAGTCCAAACTACCGAGTTCTTTCTGGGCCGAAGCTGTCAACACGGCCAATTATCTCAGAAACCGACTACCTACAAAAAGTCTAAATGGTCGTACACCGTATGAGGCATGGACAGGCAGAGCACCTGACCTGTCACACTGTAAAGTTTTCGGAGCTCGAGTATTCTACTTGAATAGAGAACGTGACAGAGGAAAATTTGACCCTCGAGCACAAGAGGGGATTTTTCTTGGATATGCCGAAAATTCTAAGGCATTCCGAATTTGGTCGCCGGAAAAACGTAAAGTTTTTATAACTCAGGACGTGAAATTACTAAAAGATGATGAAGATAATGAAGACAACTTCGATGTTTTTCCAAGTCCTCCAGATCCAGAGGAATCATCATCGAGTCGAGAGTTTGTTGATATAGAGTTCTTATCTTTGCAGAACGAGACACCATTGGAGTCGACAGAATATGACTCTAATATTTATCAACGTATTTCTGATGAAGTATTGACGCCTACACAAGCAGTCGGCGATGATGACGAAGAGGCCTTCCAAGACTTCAACGTCACCGAACAAGTTCAGATGAACGAGAACGCAACAGAAGATAATCGTGTGAAAGCACGAGATCGACCAAGAATTGAGCGAACTGGACGTAGAGGCCGACCGAAAAAGATATTTCAAATGAGAAGTCGTGTAGCAGAGGACGATAATCGTGATAATGAACTGGAGCAAGAAGAGAACGACATTTCCGAAAATGTCGAGCAAACATTTTTGTCAGAAGTTCCAATGCGCGAGGCGATGGCAAGCAACGATGCAAGTGAGTGGTTTCAAGCCATTACTTCGGAGATCACATCGATCTTGAAGAACGACACCTTCGAACTAGTTGACCGACCTAAAGAGGGTAATGTCATCGGAAGTCGAGTCATTCTTCGCAACAAGTTCAAATCAAATGGCATGTTGGAACGTAGGAAAGCTAGATTAGTAGCTCAAGGTTTTAGTCAGAAACCTGGTATTCATTTCAACGAAACGTTTGCCCCAGTCACTCGCTTCAGCTCGATACGATTATTGGCAGCATTAGTCGTCGAGCATGGGATGAAAATCCAGCAATTCGACGTGACTACTGCTTATCTTAATGGTGAAATAGAAGAGGAAATTTTTATGGAACCACCGAAAAATTTCGAGCAGATTTTGCAACAAATAATAAGACGAGAGAGCAACAGTGCTATCAGATCAAGAGCCAAGCAGATGCTACAACAACTAAGAAGTGGAGACAAAGTGTGCCGATTAAAGAAATCGTTATACGGCTTAAAGCAGGCTGGTAGAAATTGGTACGAGAAGTTGAGTTCTACACTCAAGGAAACCGGAGCAATCCCCACATCCTCAGATCCCTGTTTCTTTCGTTTGGGTTCAGGGGAAGATATCACCTTCATTGCTGTTTATGTTGATGATATTTTGGTTGCATCACGCAATCGAAACATGATTTCCAAAGTCAAAAATTGTTTGTCTAGTAGATTCGACTTGAAGAGTCTGGGAGACGTGAAGAGCTGTCTGGGTGTGGAGTTCGATCAACGAGACGGACAAGTAACCATGCACCAACGAGGATACATCAATGAAATTTTCGCTCGGTTTGGTATGACCGATTGTAAGCCGGTATCTACACCAACTAACCCAGGCACGACACTACAAAAGAAAGAAGACGAGATCGAAAAATTGCCGTATCGTGAGCTTGTAGGAGCTCTCACTTACTTGGCAATGACAACGCGCCCCGATATCGCATTTGTCGTAAGTCAACTTGGGCAGTTTAATAATTGCTACGACGAGGAACATTGGAAAGCAGCTAAACGCGTGATGCGATACCTCAAGGGCACCATTCATTTGGGGTTGTCATTTAGAGCAACGCACAAACCTATTCGTGCTTACGTAGACGCAGATTGGGGAAATTGTACTGAAGACCGTAGATCTTTCACGGGATTCATCTTCCTGCTGAACGGGAGCGCAATTTCCTGGGATACCAAGAAGCAACGTACCGTAGCTCTGTCTACAACAGAGGCTGAGTACATGGCCATGGCAGAGAGTGCCAAAGAGGCCATTTATCTTAGACGATTCATTCAGGAGTTGGGATTTGACAAACTGGCTGACGTAAAAATCTATTGTGATAACCAGAGTGCAATACGTCTTGCTGAGAATCCTGTTTTTCATGCGAGAAGTAAACACATAGATGTCCGTCACCATTTTGTACGCGAAGTTTTGAGAGACAAGCAAGTATCTCTCGAGCATATCCCTACAGAACAGCAAGTGGCTGATTTCCTAACTAAAGGACTTGCTAAACAAAAACATATTTGGAGTGTAAATGCAGCGGGACTACAAGTTATCAATAGTTAGGATAGTTGCCAGAAGTTTTAGTGGAAGGACAAATTTTTTTTTGGAAGTATTCATTCTAACGACACACGACTCGAGGGGAAGTGTTGGACATCTAAGTTTCACGAGTCGCGTTTCGTTTCCGTGTGAACAGTAGTTTTGTTTATAAGAGTGTGCCGTGTATATTTTATCAATTCCGTCATTTTGTATTTCGATTTACTATCATATTAAATATAGTTTTATTAGAAGTCTCAAGTATCTTATCCCGAAGTTCCAACAATAACTTTTGTATAGTAAATGTTTTTATACCAGTTTTAAAATGAGTTATTAATTTTAGACAATTTCTTGCCTAAAAAAACAGATCACAGATGATCTCTTGCATAGAAATGAGAAAACGCTCAGATAACACATTCAATACTTTATTAGAAGAAAAAGTAGGTGACATAAAAGTCACTGAAGTCTTCAGAGTCGTTTTTAAATGCTGCATTTTTGTCTTCGCCTCAAACATTGAAAACTGAATTACATTTTTGTTCAGTAACAGTTACAGTTTTCTTATTGGTTCTTATCTTTCCTTCAAAATTAAAGCTGATAAAATTTTTTACAAAATAGTTTTTTGCATTTTTTTTGTAGGACCAACCATAAGCGAGTTATAGAGTTGGATATAAATAATCTTTAACAAAAATTTGATATAAAACAAAATGTTTGAAAAACCGAAATTAAACTAAATTAATATTAAAATAATTAGTAATATTATTATTATTAAAAACCGACTATAACTTTTGTATAGTAAATGTTTTTATACCAGTTTTAAAATGAGTTTTTAATTTTAGACAATTTCTTGCCTAAAAACACAGATCACAGATGATCTCTTGCATAGAAATGAGAAAACGCTCAGATAACACAAAATAAGCTTCATTTTTCCTTAGAAAAACTAAGCTTTAATTTAGAAAGAAATTCATTATTATAAGTATTATTATTATTATTATTAATATTATTATTATTATTATTATTATTATTATTATTATTATTATTATTATTATTACTTTTATTACTATTATTAATATTATTATTATTATTAAAAACCGATTATAACTTTTGTATAGTAAATGTTTTTATTGTATTTTAAATCACAAGGCATTTTCTGTTAAAGCACTTTCTTTTTAAATATTAATTATTATCAAACTTATATCTCGCTTATGGTTAGTCCTACATGAAAAATGCAAATAACTATTTTGTAGGAAATTTTATCAGCTTTAATTTTAGTAAAAAGATAAAAATTGATAGGAGTAACTGTTTTCGAGACATAAGCAAGAAACCAGAAAACTGTTACCTTAATTAAGGTCTTGCATATAAGCAAATTTAGTACTAAAAACAACTCTGAAGACTTTGGTGACTTTTATGTCTTCTTCTTTTTCCTCTACTAAAGTGTTAGACACAATTAATTTAGTTTAATTTCGGTTTTTCAAACATTTTATTTGAAAGCAAATTTTTGTTAAAGATTATTTATATCCAACTCTATAACTCGCTTATGGTTGGTCCTACAAAAAAAATGCGAATAACTATTTTGTAGAAAATTTTATCAGCTTTAATTTTGAAAGAAAGATAAAAATTGATAGAAGTAACTGTTCTCGAGATATAAGCAAAAAACCGATAAGAAAACTGTAACTGTTACTGAACAAAAATGTAATTCAGTTTTCAATGTTTGAGACAAAGACGAAAATGCATCATTTAAAATCGACTCTGAAGACTTCAGTGACCTTTCTGTCACCTCCTTTTTCTTCTAATAAAGTATTGGACCCAATAAATTAAGTGTATTTTAAATCACAAGACATTTTCTGTTAAAGTACATTTTTTTTAAATATTAATTATTTTCAAACTTATATCTCGCTTATGGTTAGTCCTACATGAAAAATGCAGATAACTATTTTGTAGGAACTTTTATCAGCTTTAATTTTAGTGAAAAGATAAAAATTGATAGGAGTAACTGTTTTCGAGATATAAGCAAGAAACCAAAAAACTGTTACCTTAATTAAGGGCTTGCATATAAGCAAATTTAGTACTAAAAACAACTCTGAAGACTTTGGTGACTTTTATGTCACCTCCTTTTTCTTCTAATAAAGTATTGAACCCATTAAATTAAGTGTATTTTAAATCACAAGACATTTTCTGTTAAAGCACTTTTTTTTTAAATATTAATTATTTTCAAACTTATATCTCGCTTATGGTTAGTTCTACATAAAAAATGCAAATAACTATTTTGTAGGAAATTTTATCAGCTTTAATTTTAGTAAAAAGATAAAAATTGATAAGAGTAACTGTTTTCGAGATATAAGCAAGAAACTGTTACCTTAATTAAGCGCTTGCATATAAGCAAATTTAGTAATATTAGTATTATTATTATTATTAATGTTATTGTTATTAATATGACTACTAAAAACGACTCTCAAGACTTTGGTGACTTTTATGTCTTCCCCTTTTTCCTCTACTAAAGTGCTAGTCTTAATTAAATTAGTTTAATTTCGGTTTTTCAAACATTTTATTTTAAAGCAAATTTTTGTTAAAGATTATTTATTTCCAACTCTATAACTCGCTTATGGTTGGTCCTGCAAAAAAAATGCGAATAACTATTTTGTAGAAAATTTTATCAGCTTTAATTTTGAAAGAAAGATAAAAAGTGATAGGAGTAACTGTTTTCGAGATATAAGCAAAAAACCAATAAGAAAACTGTAACTGTTACTGAACAAAAATGTAATTCAGTTTTCAATGTTTGAGACAAAGACGAAAATGCAGCATTTAAAATCGACTCTGAAGACTTCAGTGACTTTTATGTCACCTCCTTTTTCTTCTAATAAAGTTTTGGACCCAATAAATTAAGTGTATTTTAAATCCCAAGACATTTTCTGTTAAAACACTTTTTTTCAAATATTAATTATTTTCAAACTTATATCTCGCTTATGGTTAGTCCTACATGAAAAATGCAAATTACTATTTTGTAGGAAATTTTATCAGCTTTAATTTTAGTAGAAAGATAAAAATTGATAGGAGTAACTGTTTTCGAGATATAAGCAAGAAACCAAAAAACTGTTACGTTAATTAAGCGCTTGCATATAAGCAAATTTAGTACTAAAAACAACTCTGAAGACTTTGGTGACTTTATGTCTTCTTTTTCCTCTACTAAAGTGTTAGACCCAATTAATTTAGTTTAATATCGGTTTTTCAAACATTTTATTTTAAAGCAAATTTTTGTTAAAGATTATTTATATCCAACTCTATAACTCGCTTATGGTTGGTCCTACAAAAAAATGCAAATAACTATTTTGTAGGAAACTTTATCAGCTTTAATTTTGAAAAAAAGATAAAAATTGATAGGAGTAACTGTTTTCGAGATATAAGCAAGAAACCAAAAAACTGTTACCTTAATTAAGCGTTTGCATATAAGCAAATTTAGTACTATTAGTATTATTATTATTAATGTTATTGTTATTAATATGACGACTAAAGACGACTCTGAAACATTTAGTGACTTCTATGTCTTCTCCTTTTTCCTCTACTAAAGTGTTAGACACAATTAATTTAGTTTAATTCCGGTTTTTCAAGCATTTTATTTTAAAGCAAATTTTTGTTAAATATTATTTATATCCAACTCTATAACTCGTTTATGCTTGGTCCTACAAGAAAAATGTAAATAACTATTTTGTTGGAAATTTTATCAGCATTAATTTTGAAAAAAAGATAAAATTTGATAGGAGTAACTGTTTTCGAGATATAAGCAAAAAACCAATAAGAAAACAGTAACTGTTACTGAACAAAAATGTAATTCAGTTTTCAATGTTTGAGACGAAGACAAAAATGCAGCATTTAAAAACGACTCTGAAGACTTCAGTGACTTTTATGTCACCTCCTTTTTCTTTTAATAAAGTATTGAACCCAATAAATTAAGTGTATTTTAAATCACAAGACATTTTCTGTTAAAACACTTTTTTTTAATTATTAATTATTTTCAAACTTATATCTCGCTTATGGTTAGCTCTACATGAAAAATGCAAATAACTATTTTGTAGGAAATTTTATCACCTTTAATTTTGGTGAAAAAGTAAAAATTGATAGGAGTAACTGTTTTCGAGAAATAAGCAAAAAACAAAAAAACTGTTACCTTAATTAAGCGCTTGCATATAAGCAAATTTAGTACTACTAGTATTGTTATTATAAATGTTATTGTTATTAATATGACGACTAAAGACAACTCTAAGACTTTAGTGACTTTTATGTCTCCTCCTTTTTTCTCTACTAAAGTGTTAGACACACTTAATTTCGTTTAATTTCGGTTTTTCAAACATTTTATTTTAAAGCAAATTTTTGTTAAATATTATTTATATCCAACTCTATAACTGGCTTATGGTTGGTCCTACAAAAAAATGCAAATAACTATTTTGTAGGAAATTTTATCAGCTTTAATTTTGAAAAAAAGATAAAAATTGATAGGAGTAACTGTTTTCGAGATATAAGCAAGAAACCAAAAAACTGTTACCTTAATTAAGCGTTTGCATATAAGCAAATTTAGTACTATTAGTATTATTATTATTAATGTTATTGTTATTAATATGACGACTAAAGACGACTCTGAAACATTTAGTGACTTTTATGTCTTCTCCTTTTTCCTCTACTAAAGTGTTAGACACAATTAATTTAGTTTAATTCAAGTTTTTCAAGCATTTTATTTTAAAGCAAATTTTTGTTAAATATTTATTATATCCAACTCTATAACTCGTTTATGCTTGGTCCTACAAGAAAAATGTAAATAACTATTTTGTTGGAAATTTTATCAGCTTTAATTTTGAAAGAAAGGTAAAATTTGATAGGAGTAACTGTTTTCGAGATATAAGCAAAAAACCAATAAGAAAACTGTAACTGTTACTGAACAAAAATGTAATTCAGTTTTCAATGTTTGAGACGAAGACAAAAATGCAGCATTTAAAAACGACTCTAAAGACTTCAGTGACTTTTATGTCACCTCCTTTTTCTTCTAATACAGTATTGGACCCAATAAATTAAGTGTATTTTATAAATCACAAGACATTTTCTGTTAAAACACTTTTTTTTAATTATTAATTATTTTCAAACTTATATCTCGCTTATGGTTAGTTCTACATGAAAAATGCAAATAACTATTTTGTAGGAAATTTTATCACCTTAATTTTGGTGAAAAAGTAAAAATTGATAGGAGTAACTGTTTTCGAGATATAAGCAAAAAACAAAAAAACTGTTACCTTAATTAAGCGCTTGCATATAAGCAAATTTAGTACTACAAGTATTGTTATTATAAATTTTATTGTTATTAATATGACGACTAAAGACAACTCTAAGACTTTAGTGACTTTTATGTCTCCTCCTTTTTTCTCTACTAAAGTGTTAGACACACTTAATTTAGTTTAATTTCAGTTTTTCAAACATTTTATTTTAATGCAAATTTTTGTTAAATATTAAAAACTATTAAATGGCTTAGATTGCCTAAAAACACAGATCACACATGATCTTTTGCATAGAAATGAGAAAACGCTCATGTAACACACAAAATAAGCTCCATTTTTCCTTATTAAAAGTATTATTATTATTATTACTTTTGTTACTATTACTCTTATTATTATTATTATTATTATTATTGTTATTATTATTATTATTATTAGTATTATTATTATTATTATTATTATTATTAACTTTTGTATAGTAAATGTTTTTATACCAGTTTTAAAAAGAGTTATTAATTTTAGCCAATTTCTTGCCTAAAAACTATCAAATGGCTTAGATTGCCTAAAAACACAGATCACACATGATCTTTTGCATAGAAATGAGAAAAGCTCATATAACACAAAATAAGCTTCATTTTTGCTTAGAAAACTAAGCTTACTTTTATTACTACTATTATTATTATTTTTATTATTATTATTATTATTACTATTATTTTTATTATTACTATTATTATTATTATTATTATTATTATTATTATTATTATTATTATTATTATTATTATTATTATTATTATTATTATTATTATTATTATTATTATTATTATTATTATTATTACTTTTATTACTATTATTATTATTATTATTATTATTAACAACCGATTATAACTTTTGTATAGTAAATGTTTTTATTGTATTTTAAATCACAAGGCATTTTCTGTTAAAGCACTTTCTTTTTAAATATTAATTATTATCAAACTTATATCTCGCTTATGGTTAGTCCTACATGAAAAATGCAAATAACTATTTTGTAGGAAATTTTATCAGCTTTAATTTTAGTAAAAAGATAAAAATTGATAGGAGTAACTGTTTTCGAGATATAAGCAAGAAACCAGAAAACTGTTACCTTAATTAAGGCCTTGCATATAAGCAAATTTAGTACTATTAGTATTATTATTATTAATGTTATTGTTATTAATATGACAACTAAAGACAACTCTGAAACCTTTAGTGACTTTTATGTCTTTTCCTTTTTTCTCTACTAAAGTGTTAGACACAGTTAAATTAGTTTAATTTCAGTTTTTCAAACATTTTATTTTAAAGCAAATTTTTGTTAAATATTATTTATATCCAACTCTATAACTCGCTTATGGTTGGTCCTACAAGAAAAATGCAAATAACTATTTTGTAGAATATTTTATCAGCTTTAATTTTGAAAGAAAGACAAAAATTTATAGGAGTAACTGTTTTCGAGATATAAGCAAGAAACCAAAAAACTGTTACCTTAATAAAGCGCTTGCATATAAGCAGATTTAGTACTATTAGTATTATTATTATTAATGTTATTGTTATTAATATGACGACTAAAAACGATTCTGAAGACTTTGGTGACTTTTATGTCTTTTTCTTTTTTCTCTACTAAAGTGTTAGACACAATTAATTTAGTTTAATTTCAGTATTTCAAACATTTTATTTTTAAGCAAGTTTTTGTTAAATATTATTTATATCCAACTTTATAACTCGCTTATAGTTGGTCCTACAAGAAAAATGCAAATAACTATTTTGTAGGAAATGTTATCAGCTTTAATTTTGAAAGAAAGATAAAAATTGATAGGAGTAACTGTTTTCGGGATATAAGCAAAAAACCAAAGTAAAAACTGTTACCGTTTCAGAACAAAAATGTAATTCAGTTTTCAATGTTTGAGACGAAGACGAAAATGCAGCATTTAAAATCGACTCTGAAGACTTCAGTGACTTATATGTCACCCCCTTTTTTTTTAATAAAGTATTGGACCTAATAAATTAAGTGTATTTTAAATCACAAGACATTTTCTGTTAAAGCACTTCTTTTTTAAATATTAATTATTTTCAATCTTATATCTCGCTTATGGTTAGTCCTACACAAAAAATGCAAATAACTATTTTGTAGGAAATTTTATCAGCTTGAATTTTAGTAAAAAGATAAAAATTGATAGGAGTAACTGTTTTCGAGATATGAGCAAGAAACCAAAACACTGTTACCTTAATTAAGCGTTTGCATATAAGCAAATTTAGTACTATTAGTATTATTATTATTAATGTTATTGTTATTAATGTGACGATTAAAGACAACTTTGAAACCTTTAGTGACTTTTATGTCTTCTTCTTTTTCCTCTACTAAAGTGTTAGACACAATTAAATTAGTTTAATTTCAGTTTTTCAAACATTTTATTTTAAAGCAAATTTTTGTTAAATATTATTTATATCCAACTCTATAACTCGCTTATGGTTGGTCCTACAAGAAAAATGCAAATAACTATTTTGTAGGAAATTTTATCAGCTTTAATTTTGAAAGAAAGATAAAAATTGATAGGAGTAACTGTTTTCTAGATATAAGCAAAAAACCAATAAGAAAACTGTGACTGTTACTGAACAAAAATGTAATTCGGTTTTCAATGTCTGAGACGAAGACGAAACTGCAGCATTTAAAAACGACTCTAAAGACTTCAGTCACTTTTATGTCACTTCCTTTTTCTTCTAATAAAGTATTGGACCCAATAAATTAAGTGTATTTTAAATCACAAGACATTTTCTGTTAAAGCACTTTTTTTTAAAATATTAATTATTTTCAATCATATATCTCGCTTATGGTTAGTCCTACATGAAAAATGCAAATAACTATTTTGTAGGAAATTTTATCAGCTTGAATTTTAGTAAAAAGATAAAAATTGATAGGAGTAACTGTTTTCGAGATATAAGCAAGAAACCAAAACACTGTTACCTTAATTAAGCGTTTGCATATAAGCAAATTTAGTACTATTAGTATTATTATTATTAATGTTATTGTTATTAATATGACAACTAAAGACAACTCTGAAACCTTTAGTGACTTTTATGTCTTTTCCTTTTTTCTCTACTAAAGTGTTAGACACAGTTAAATTAGTTTAATTTCAGTTTTTCAAACATTTTATTTTAAAGCAAATTTTTGTTAAATATTATTTATATCCAACTCTATAACTCGCTTATGGTTGGTTCTACAAGAAAAATGCAAATAACTATTTTGTAGGAAATTTTATCAGCTTTAATTTTGACAGAAAGATAAAAATTGATAGGAGTAACTGTTTTCGAGATATAAGCAAAAAACCAATAAGAAAACTGTGACTGTTACTGAACAAAAATGTAATTCAGTTTTCAATGTTTGAGACGAAGA